>NC_090390.1:65656069-65871079 GCF_036365525.1 Heterodontus francisci
CTTTCACTGGTTCATTCCTCAGGGCAATGCCTTGACCAATCAGAGTCAAGCTCTGGTTTAAATTTTAAACAAAACTTGGCAGTTAACTGTCAGTCATGGTAAACTGGTGCATTCGCCATGGCAACATCTCTACCAATCAGAGTTCACTTGCCAGCCAATCAGAAGTCTCTTCTCATGCAGTAAAAGTTGTTGTTTTCCCTTACATTAGTTATTCTTGCGATTGTCCTGATAATTGCAAGACGAAAAGCTTTGACAACATGTCTCTATTTTCAGCAATACTCAAGTTCTGTACCACTAAGCAACTATTTGGACACTCAAAGGGTTGTGAATCTTTGGAATTCTCTACCCCAGAGGGTTGTGGATGCTCCACCGTTGAATACATTTAAGGCTGGGAAAGATGGATTCTTGGTCTCGCAGGGAATGAAGTTAAATGGGGAGCAGGCAGGAAAGTGGAATTGAAGCCCAAGATCTGCCATGACCGTATTGAATGGCAGAGCAGGCTCGATGGGCCATATGGTCTATTTCTGCTTCTATTTCTTATGTTCTTGTGTCTCATTTTCTATTTTCAATTGTGCTTTCTTTTCTGTATAATTACACAGGAACTCACAAGACATCTTGGTTGGTCTCAGAATTCAAGAACAGAAAACATAGTTCACTATCTATATTCCTCACCTGATATTCTTACCAAATGCTTGCCCAACTCTTTATCAGCTGCAATCACCTACCTGATCCCTTGTGTAAGATAGTTATGTGTTGTATCTCGCCATTTACCTTTATCTTTCCTCCTCTGAACACAATACCATGCCTCCATGCTGCCCTTTTTAAAAAATGATCATTAGTTGTTCAAGATTCAATTTGTCACTTTCAGTGCAGCAGCTTTTTCGGGAGGAGCGAGTGAGCAGCTGGGAAAGTCCGTTTGAAAGTAAATTTAATTTCCTTTTGTTTCTCGGCAGAGGCCAGGGGGCTGCTGGGTAAGTAAAACACTATATATTTGGGCGGTTTCTGAACCCGAGACACCACGCTTGTAGTGTCTCCCACCCGCCCTCCTCCTCTAACCAAAAAAAAGGACTCAGTGGGGTGTTTATAAGGTAAGGCTTTTTCGATTTCTCTGGTTTTATTGTGATTGGTAAAAACTTTTCGTTCCTTTTTCATTTAACTAAGTTTAAATTTAAGATTAAAAATGGCAGGAGATCTCAGACCCGTATCATGCTCCTCTTGCTCAATGTGGGAGCTCAGGGACATGGCTGATGACCCTGACTCCTTCACGTGCAGGAAGTGTGTCCAGCTGCAGCCCTTGTTAGACCGCATGACGGCTCTCGAGCTGCGGATGGACTCACTTTGGAGCATGCGCGATGCTGAGGAGGTCGTGGATAGCACGTTTAGTGAATTGGTCACACCGCAGATTAGGATTGCTGAGGGAGAAAGGGAATGGGTGACCAAAAGGCAGAGAAAGAGTAGGAAGGCAGCGCAGGAGTCCCCTGCGGTCATCTCCCTCCAAAACAAGTATACCGTTTTGGATACTGTTGAGGGAGATGGCTCACCAGGGGAAGGCAGCAGTAGCCAGGTCCATGGCACCGTGGCTGGCTCTGCTGTTCCGAAGGGCGGGAAAAAGAGTGGAAGGGCTATAGTCGTAGGGGATTCGATTGTAAGGGGAGTAGATAGGCGGTTCTGTGGTCGAAAACGAGGCTCCCGAATGGTATGTTGCCTCCCAGGTGCACGGGTCAGGGACGTCTCAGATCGGCTGCAGAACATTCTAAAGGGGGAGGGTGAACAGCCAGTTGTCATTGTGCACATAGGCACTAATGATATAGGTAAAAAACGGGATGAGGTCCTACATGCAGAGTTTAGGGAGTTAGGAGTCAAGTTAAAAAGTAGGACCTCAAAGGTAGTAATCTCAGGATTACTACCAGTGCCACGTGATAGTCAGAGTAAAAATGAAAGAATAGTCAGGATGAATGCGTGGCTTGAGAGATGGTGCAGGAAGGAGGGGTTCAGATTTTTGGGACATTGGGACCGGTTCTGGGGGAGGTGGGACTATTACAAATTGGACGGTCTACACCTGGGCCGGACTGGAACCAATGTCCTTGGAGGTGCTTTTGCTAACGCTGTTGGGGAGGGTTTAAACTAATGTGGCAGGGGGATGGGAACCAATTGAGGTCAGTTGACAGTAAGGAGGTAGTAACAAAAGCCTGTAAGGAACTAGATAATGAAGTCAGTGTGACTAAGGGGAAGAGCAGGCAAGGAGCAGATGATGAATATAAAGGGACTGGTGGTCTGAGGTGCATTTGTTTTAATGCAAGAAGTGTAGTAGGTAAGGCAGATGAACTTAGGGCTTGGATTAGTACCTGGGAGTATGATGTTATTGCTATTACTGAGACTTGGTTGAGGGAAGGGCATGATTGGCAACTAAATATCCCAGGATATCGATGCTTCAGGCGGGATAGAGAGGGAGGTAAAAGGGGTGGAGGAGTTGCATTACTGGTCAAAGAGGATATCACAGCTGTGCTGAAGGAGGGCACTATGGAGGACTCGAGCAGTGAGGCAATATGGACAGAACTCAGAAATAGGAAGGGTGCGGTAACAATGTTGGGGCTGTACTACAGGCCTCCTAACAGCGAGCGTGAGATAGAGGTACACATATGTAAACAGATTATGGAAAGATGTAGGAGCAACAGGGTGGTGGTGATAGGAGATTTTAATTTTCCCAACATTGACTGGGATTCGCTTAGTGTTAGAGGTCCAGATGGAGCAGAATTTGTAAGGAGCATCCAGGAGGGTTTTCTAGAGCAGTATGTAAATAGTCCAACTCGGGAAGGGGCCATACTGGACCTGGTGTTGGGGAATGAGCCCGGCCAGGTTGTTGAAGTTTCAGTAGGGGACTACTTTGGGAATAGTGATCACAATTCCGTAAGCTTTAAAATACTCATGGACAAAGACGAGAGTGGTCCAAAAGGGAGAGTGCTAAATTGGGGGAAGGCCAACTACACCAAAATTCGGCAGGAGCTGGGAAATGTAGATTGGGAGCAGCTGTTTGAAGGTAAATCCACATGTGATATGTGGGAGGCTTTTAAAGAGAGGTTGATTAGCGTGCAGGAGAGACATGTTCCTGTGAAAATGAGGGATAGAAATGGCAAGATTAGGGAACCATGGATGACAGGTGAAATTGTGAGACTAGCTAAGAGAAAAAAGGAAGCACACATAAGGTCTAGGCGGCTGATGAAAGACGAAGCTTTGAAAGAATATCGGGAATGTAGGACCAATCTGAAACGAGGAATTAAGAGGGCTAAAAGGGGTCATGAAATATCTTTAGCAAACAGGGTTAAGGAAAATCCCAAAGCCTTTTATTCATATATAAGGAGAAAGAGGGTAACTAGAGAAAGGATTGGCCCACTAAAGGACAAAGGAGGAATGTTATGCTTGGACTCAGAGAAAATGGGTGAGATTCTAAACGAGTACTTTGCATCGGTATTCACCGAGGAGAGGGACATGACGGATGTTGAGGTTAGGAACAGATGTTTGATTACTCTAGGTCAAGTCGGCATAAGGAGGGAGGAAGTGTTGGGTATTCTAAAGGGCATTAAGGTGGACAAGTCCCCAGGTCCGGATGGGATCTATCCCAGGTTATTGAGGGAAGCGAGAGAGGAAATAGCTGGGGCCTTAACAGATATCTTTGCAGCATCCTTAAACACGGGTGAGGTCCCGGAGGACTGGAGAATTGCTAATGTTGTCCCCTTGTTTAAGAAGGGTAGCAGGGAAAATCCAGGTAATTATAGACCGGTGAGCCTGACGTCAGTGGTAGGGAAGCTGCTGGAGAAGATACTGAGGGATAGGATCTATTCCCATTTGGAAGAAAATGGGCTCATCAGTGATAGGCAACATGGTTTTGTGCAGGGAAGGTCATGTCTTACCAACTTAATAGAATTCTTTGAGGAAGTGACACAGTTGATTGATGAGGGAAGGGCTGTCGATGTCATATACATGGACTTCAGTAAGGCGTTTGATAAGGTTCCCCATGGCAGGCTGATGGAGAAAGTGAAGGCGCTTGGGGTCCAAGGTGTACTAGCTAGATGGATAAAGAACTGGCTGGGCAACAGGAGACAGAGAGTAGCAGTAGAAGGGAGTTTCTCAAAATGGAGACGTGTGACCAGTGGTGTTCCACAGGGATCCGTGCTGGGACCACTGTTGTTTGTGATATACATTAATGATTTGGAGGAAAGTATAGGTGGACTGATTAGCAAATTTGCAGACGACACTAAGATTGGTGGAGTAGCAGATAGTGAAGGGGACTGTCAGAGAATACAGCAGAATATAGATAGATTGGAGAGTTGGGCAGAGAAATGGCAGATGGAGTTCAATCAGGGCAAATGCGAGGTGATGCATTTTGGAAGATCCAATTCAAGAGTGAACTATACAGTAAATGGAAAAGTCCTGGGGAAAATTGATGTCCAGAGAGATTTGGGTGTTCAGGTCCACTGTTCCCTGAAGGTGGCAACGCAGGTAAATAGAGTGGTCAAGAAGGCATACGGCATGCTTTCCTTCATCGGACGGGGCATTGAGTACAAGAGTTGGCAGGTCATGTTACAGTTGTATAGGACTTTGGTTCGGCCACATTTGGAATACTGCGTACAGTTCTGGTCGCCACATTATCAAAAGGATGTGGATGCTTTGGAGAGGGTGCAGAGGAGGTTCACCAGGATGTTGCCTGGTATGGAGGGCGCTAGCTATGAAGAGAGGTTGAGCAGATTAGGATTATTTTCATTAGAAAGACGGAGGTTGAGGGGGGACCTGATTGAGGTGTACAAAATCATGAGAGGTATAGACAGGGTGGATAGCAAGAGGCTTTTTCCCAGAGTGGGGGTTTCAATTACTAGAGGACACGAGTTCAAAGTGAAAGGGGAAAAGTTTAGGGGGGATATGCGTGGAAAGTTCTTTACGCAGAGGGTGGTGGGCACCTGGAACGCATTGCCAGCGGAGGTGGTAGATGCGGGCACGATGGAGTCTTTTAAGATGTATCTAGACAGATACATGAATGGGCAGGAAGAAAAGAGATACAGAACCTTAGAAAATAGGTGACATGTTTAGAGAGAGGATCTGGATCGGCGCAGGCTTGGAGGGCCGAAGGGCCTGTTCCTGTGCTGTAATTATCTTTGTTCTTTGTTCACTGGAAGAAAAAGAAAATGACTTGCATTTATATAGCACCTTTCATGACCTCAGGACGTCCCAAAGTGTTATACAGCCAATTAAGTACTTTCGACGTAATTTGCACACAGCAATCTCCCACACCAACAATGTGATAGTGACCAGATAATCTCTTTTTCTGATGTTGATTGAGGGATAAATATTGGCCAGGACATTGGGGATAACACCTCCGCTTCAAAGTAGTGCCATGGGATCTTTTACATCTACCTGAGAGGGTATTCAGGGTCTTCGTTTAATGCCTCGTCCGAAAGATAGCACCTCTGACTGTGCAGCACACCCTCATTACTGCACTGGGGTGTCACCCTATATTTAGTTGCTCACATTGTGGAGTGGGTTTTGAACCTACGAGTTTCTGACTCCGAGGCAAGAGTGCTACCAACTGAGTCACAGTTTTTCACTGTTAACTGCAACTCTTGAACTTGACTACCCAATAGGATACCCTTTTAGTACTTTGCAATGTAACAAAACTCAGCGTTTGCAATATCCTTGTAGCTCAGGTGTCTAATGCCAGATATAAGACAGGCAACTTTTTGCTGCGACCTTTCCAGTGTCAGGCTATCCTTCCTGTAATACAGTGTTCACAACTGCGTACAGTACTTTAGATGGGGATAAGCCAGTGATCTGTATTAACTTAGTCCCACATACTGTGATTTATGTGTTATTCAATGTGTTATACAACCCAACATTCTTTTTTTGCTTTTGCTATGGTTGAATCTATCAACTTCTTTTCTTGCGCTGTATCCTGTAGATTAGCATCCTTTAGTTTATAGTTCCAATATTTATTCTTTTCCTGATTGTATTGCCTTACAGTTGTTGACTGTGAATTTTATTTTCCATTTCTCAGCCCAGTTTATCAGTCCCCTGCCCCCACACCACTGCCAACTTCTTAACCAAAATCTCCTTTCAGTCCAGTGTCTTGGACTTTGATCTCTGTTTGAGCTGGTGCATTTTAATCACCCACTTCTTAAAAAAAAAACTGTGATTGGAATCTTGCCAACTTAGAAGATTGTCAGTCATCGGGGGCGTATATGGGCCCTGACCCTACCTGCACGATTTTCCCGGAGATGGCCAATTAACAGACCACTTCCAGGGTCCCTGTCCAATTAGGAATGGTGGGCGTGCTCTGCAGGTGACAGGGCCAATTGGAGAGCCTGAGGTTATGGGCGGCTTGCAGCCGGACCGGAAAAGGTGGGTGCTGCTAATGTAGGTGGCCTCAAGCTGGAGATGCCCTCTGAAGACTTCAGAAAATGGTTAAAATAAGTGTGGCCACAGCTGCCAGACCATCATTGTGGAGGGGGAATCTCTCCACAGGATGGCCTATGTCTGCAGCCGGGGCCCTCTGACACCTGCGGCTTCGGACCGAGGGTAATTAAAGGAGGCCGGCTCCAGCTATCTGCTAGGTCCGGCTTCAATGGAGGGACCGCCTGGTGATTAAGATACCGGCAGAGTCACTGAGCTGGCATCAAGTGGGCACTGAATTGCCACTACTAGGCGAGTAGTTGATGTCGGTCTGACCCCGCCTCTGGCAAATCGCTCAGAGATGAGAGGGTAACAGGGTGGAAGAGTCAGTTACTAGGGGACAGTGGTTTAAGGTGAAAGGGGCAAAGTTTAGAGGGGATGTGCAAGGCAAGTTCTTTACACAGAGGGTGGTGAGTGCCTGGAACTTGCTGCCGGGGGAGGTGGTGGAAGCAGGTACGATAGCGACGTTTAAGTGGCATCTTGACAAATACATGAATAGGATGGGAATAGAGGGATACGGTCCCCGGAAGTGCAGAAGGTTTTAGTTTAGGCAGGCATCAAGATCGGCGCGGGCTTGGAGGGCCGAATGGCCTGTTCCTGTGCTGTACTGTTCTTTGTTCTTTGAGAGCATGTTGGGTAGACAAACCGATACAACTTTCTGAAATTCCCCATCCTCCATAGCTGCTTCTGTGGGGCTGATGAGACTCTACCCTATTTTGCCCTTATTGTCTCCCTCAACATTACTTTCCGCATTTTCGCTCCCACTTACACACATGACCGTGCACTCAATCATATTATCACATGTGGACTAGGGACACCTTGGAGAATCTCTATCATTGAATTTTTGTTTCTGTCTAACCATTTCCACATCTGTCTGCTGCAGGCTTGTAATTTTCTATTTCTATAAAAGCTACTCTAATGCACTATCCAGTCCTACTTCTAATTCGCACTTTCCCCTCTTCTGGACTGCAATCTGCAATTACATCAAAACCTCCATCTCTTACACAACTATCTCATCTTTACCATTACCACCCTTAATTCCTCTGCATCTCAGATTATCTCTCAGCCCCAATATGCCCTCTAGCACAAAAGCCACTTCCATAGCCTCAAATCCATGGATTATGAATTCAAACACTAGAAAATTGACCATTGAGGCTATCTCTCTCTCTGATGTAGAAGGTCTGAAGAATCAAACCAATTTTGTCTTGATAGCAATCAGTCTTCCAGTATTATAAATACAAATTGGTTGTCTTTTAAAACTAGCTACTATATTCCACACACACACACCCTGTGGAGCAAATTTCACAGACCACCCCCCACCCCCCCCCCCCCCCACCCCTGATGTCAGGGGTCATGGCGAGGGTGGGGGGCGGGGCCAGAAAATGTCGCCAGCAGAGGCCCGGTTCGATATTGCAGGCGGTGGCAAGGCCACGTGGCGGCGCCCCCCCCCCCCCCCCCCCCCACCCCACCTTGCCCTGGCTTGGCTATGGGAACAGAATTTAAATATTTTAAAATGCAAATTAATGAATTAATGACTTACCTGCTCCCGTCGCCATTCCACTCCAATATTGTTGCCGGTGGCCAGCACTTCCACGCCTTCGGATGTTCATCCAGAGATTTGAGGCATAACATTGGTGAGGGCGCGAGGGGAAGGTCAGGTGCACAAGAGAAGTATTTTGGTGGAGAGAGCGCAAGGAATGAACTGTATAGTTATTGGGGGGGGGGGGGGGGAGAGGGGCTAGAAACATTTATGTAATTTTTAAAAATAAATTTAAAATGCAATGGCTCTCAATTTTAATAGTAATGTATGGCTCGAAGCCCTTTAAAAATGGTGTTGGCGCCTGACCCTGTTGCCAGGGACGGACCGCCTGCCCCATCCTTATCATCGGGGTGGGGGAGGGGGTTGCAGTCTCCCCCAGCAATTTAAATAAGCCGCCGCGATCGGCGGCGAGCTTATAAATTCATGCCCTATGTATTTGCCTGGAACAGAGAGCAGTAAAATTTATCATTAACATATTAAGTTATTTTAGATCAGATTGTATGTATTCACTTAAAGCATATGCAAATCCATACAAAGGCAGAATAAAACTTTCCAGGCAACTTTAAAAAAAAAAGTTTAAGTTAGGCAATTTTAGTTCAATTAAAATTTAACTGAAAAGGAATAACAGAATTTTTGTACTTTGAAACGGGATAGATCTCAATTGTCACAAATTCCGACATCCCTGCGCACCTTGCGCATATTTTATGCTTCCTTGTCCCCTGTCCCCTGTCCCTCATTCTCCATTGCGCCACCAACTCCCCCCTGGTCACTTCACTGGTGGAGGACACTTGTTCATCCATTACACTCCTGTAATTTGCAACTTCTTGCCTAGCTCTATCTGCCTTGATGCCTCTCACTCTGATTTTAAAAATTTCACATTTGCCTTCCATGCTAATCCTTTCCATTTTCCATTTATTTCCCCTATACAGTGTCCACTGCTATTTTCCTGTTGAAAATAACACACATTCTAACATCTTCATGCACATAAGGCGTGCTGTAGAATGTAAGTCATTGTCAATCATACATGAATTATGGTTCTTGAGATGCTCCACTTTCTGCTTTGATAGTTGGGTTCTGTTAGTATGCTATAAATAAAAACAAGAATTGCTGGAAATACTCAGGTCTGGCAGCATCTGTGAAGAGAGAAGCAGAGTTAATGTTTCAGGTCAGTGACCCTTCATCAGAACTGACAAATATTAGAAATGTAAAAGGTTAATATACTTTCTGGCTTAGGTTGTAACACAGGAATGCTTAATAGGTTAGAGTGAATATGCAGATGATCTAAGTTGTCATACTGTTCCTCTTTCACTTTTTGTGTACTGCCAACAGCAGTTTCCTTGTTTGATGGTCCAAAGGGCTAGCTATCCCCGCAGCCATTTTCTAGTCTTTCACTTCTTGATATGATTTTGTGATGTAATTTTTTTTTGCTTTGCTCTTCCATCTCAGTGCATGGCATGTCTGATTACTGCAATCTGAGTTTTGTCATATTAATTCTTGTAAGTTGATTGTACATAGCTTCACCTTTTAACTTTTATCGTTCATCAGCTTCATTGAATAAGGCATCTCCCATTTAAGATCAAGAGGAATTTCTTCCCTGAGCGTCATTAATCTTTGGAATTCTCTATCCCAAAGAGCAGTGGAGGCTGAGTCATTGAATATATTCAAGGCTGAGTTGGACAGATTTTTGAACTTCAGGGGATTCAAGGATTATGGGAGACAGCCAGAAAAGAGAACTTGAGGCCACGATGAGATCAGCCATGATCTTATTGAATGGTGCAGTAGGCTTGAGGTTCTGAATGGCCTACTCCTGCTCCTATTTCTTATGTTGTTATTTCTTATGTCATGTTAACTGCTTTATTGATTCAAAGATTCTTTTTCCTTTAAGGATTCCAGTGAATTCCTTGAGAAAATTTCTTACTGTCATCAGATCTTATTGCAAAGCATGCAATACATTGGTCTTCCTTAAATTTCTGAGGGGCGAGTATTTGACACTTTTTTGTTGACTTCTGTGCAGGCACATATTCAAGGTCAGCCACGGTCTGCCCTTGAGAAGTAATTGAGATATGTACGTACATATTCATGCCCATTCTTCATTTTTCTCTCTTCGAACATACGAACTAGGATATTATATTTATATATGGATTTAGAAATTTGCAGCTTGCTTTTCTGTGGTGTCTATTAGTGTGCAAAAACTTTTCAAGGTGCTTCACAGAAGGTTAATCAGATAAAAATTTACGCCAAGGCAATAGAGATATTGGGTTGCAAAAAGCTTATTCAAAGAAATGGATTTAAAGATACTGTTAAAGGGAGAGAAGAGAGAGCAGCAGAGAGGGAATTCCAGACCTTGGGGCCAAGATGGCTGAAGGCACAGCAGCCAACTGTAGGGCAAAGGGTGTGGGGGATGCATAAGAGGCCAGAGTTCAAGGAATTAAAAGTTCTTGGGTTGTAGGGGGTAACAGGGAGGGGTGAGGTTATGAAGAGATGTAAACATGAGAATAACAATATTAAATTGGAGGCTTTGAGGGGATCAGTAGCCAATGAAAGTCAGTGAGTACAGAAAGATGGATGAGTGGGACTTTATGTAGGTCAGGATATGGGCAGCAGAGCTTTGGATGAACTGAAGTTTATTGAGGATGGGAGGCCGAACAGGAGAACATTGGAGTAGTCGAATCCAAAGGTGACTAAGACATGGATGAGGGTTTCACCAGCAGATGGACTGAAGGCAGGGCAGAGGTGGGTTATTCTACAACCATGATGTTTATGGAAAAGCTGATGATTTATATGAAAACACACAAAATATTGACCGTATCTTACTTCACCATATATCAGTTAATTTATATAAATGATCAAGACTTGCAGTAACTTATGAGAGTAATTATGATTGAGAAGGCGCTTGATAACTATAGCTCAGCACATGTTGTTTCTAATTAAATGTTTCAAACATTAAAAAAAAATTCAATACTTAGTGTGTAAAGTTTTTGGCAGGAATCTATAATCCCATTATTATGAGCACCTGTTTCTCTGTGCTGTGTAGGCAAACTTACAATTATGATACATACCACCAGAATATTATTGGAACAAGTTTTATAGATTCTAATTTAGCTTTAATCATAGAAAATCCTGACTCAGGGCTGGCTTCACATCACAGTCTGGATTTGCATGCTCCTTTTATTTCAATTCAGTTTTTTCCCCATGCTTTTTTCTGAATGATCACCATTAGATGTCCACTTAATTAGTTGCTTTGATATTATGCAAAAGGAGCGTGTTTGTACCAACCCAAAATACTAAGGTAAATCCTTATTTTAATAACTTACGGTATGCTAAGATCAGTTTTTAAAATCGTTATTTAGCTTTGTTATATTAAGACTGTTCTTTCCAAAAGATTGTGCAAACAACTCTTCTAAAGTAGGATAAAGTTCATAGGCTTTGTTGTTTCAATTTCTTAAAGAAACATTAATTTATCTTGTGATGAAACCACACCTGCCAAATGGATACACATCAATTTCATCATATGGACCACTATTTGAACTTTTAATGGACATTGAACATAACTTGTTTAAAAAGACGACAGAGCTGAACAGCTGAAACATGGCTGCACATTTGCATTCGGAGTCAGAGTTGATTAGAGAGACAATGAAAGTGCTCCCTGATTCAATTAGCAACATTGGGTTGGGCAACAATGATGATCCATATCTTGGCTGTGTAAGAGCCAGCACTTCACCTCCCCGCCCCGTGACCCCACCAATTATAAGCCCTAGAAGAGGCTGTATCAAACAAAGACCTGGTCACATAACTAACCTGCTGGCCAATCTGGGAATTTTGAATTGTTCACACAGAAAAGGGAGACTTCAATTGAACTTCAAGAAGAAAGCACTGCTCTCTCCCTGTCTCTCTCTCCAGCAAAATTCCAGGTACCCATGGAAGCAGCTTAAGAGGACTTAATCAGCTTTCTGGTACCAGTGAAACGAGGTTGAAAGTGTGGGTCCCAGTGAGAACTGCAAGACTTAACTCCAATCAAGGTCTTGACATTCAAACCAAAGACAGTAACTGAATTCCGTTTACTACTCCAAACTCCTCCCCCCCTTTAATTCTTTCTCCTCCTCTGTATCTATTTGTGTGTGTGTTTATCGCATACATGCTAGCGTGGTTGTGTCGTGTATTTTTAGTAACTTTAACTGAGTTAGTGTTAAGGTCAATAAACTTACACCTTTCATGTTTAAACCTGAGAAAGCCTGTCTGATTGGTTCCTTTACAATTCCAATTAGAGAGCAGTGAATAAGGACTCAATGAGGTGAAGCTAAAACATTGTGGTTTTAAAAGTTAAACC
Source organism: Heterodontus francisci (assembly GCF_036365525.1). NCBI lineage: Eukaryota > Metazoa > Chordata > Chondrichthyes > Heterodontiformes > Heterodontidae > Heterodontus > Heterodontus francisci. The sequence goes on from NC_090390.1 coordinate 65,668,375, forward strand.
TTGTTACGGCCAAACCAGGAAAGGGGCGAGAGGGGAGCTTGAAACCCCTTCCTCACCTGGTCATAACAATCTGCTGCAGAAATCCACATAACTATTCAGAATTTAAAAAAAAAATCAGAAGTGTTTAAAGATGTTTCTAACTTTCAGTGAAACTTAATGCATAATTTTGTAAAATGATTTCAGCATTTTAAGAAATCTGGATGAAAGCTACCAACATTTTTCATATGAAAACATCATTTATAAAGTGTGCTTAACATAGAAAATTTTCCAGGAGTTTGAGATGGGTGAAAAATAATTACAAATTGGTACGTGAATGGATATAGTCATGGAGGAAGCGATTAAGATAGATGCTCAAAAGCTTAGTCATAAAGCTGGGCTTTCAGAGGGTTCTTAAAGATGGCAAGTGAAGATGACAGACCAAGATTTAGTAACTTTATCTCCCATCTCCGTCAACTTTAATTGTTTTGTCACCACAGTACATTAGTCTGGTACTAACACATTGCACTTTGCATTGTTAATATCCCTCTTAAGGTTACAGAATAGTTTCACACTTCCAATAAGGCTGCATACAGCTGACAGTTTAAATATTGAACTCTTCAAGTCCTGCAGTTAAAGATGCTGGGGAAAGACTGGCACGTAGCCATGTTCAGCAAGGAAAGGGTGAGGCATGAAGGGATTTCAACAAGAGGATGAGAATTTTAAAATCAGTGTTGCTGGACCATGAGATAATGTAGGTTAAAGAGCACAGGGGTGATGGGTGAAGGGGACTTGCTGCGAGCAAGTACATGTGCAGCAGAGTTTTGAATGAATTCTAGATCATTGAGGGTGGAAGATGGGAGGCTGGCCAGGAGAACATTGAAATAGCTGAGTCTGGCAAGTAACACATAAATGTAATATCATGCAGGTTGTTAGGTACCTATTTTAGTATATGCTCTCATTTCAAAACATTTCTTCATTCTCTGGATGCAGGCAATTGCAGCATTTATTGTCCATCACTTATTGCCCTTGAGAAGGTGCTAGTTTGCCTTCGTAAACTGCTGCAGTCATGTGGTGAAGATACTGCCACAGCAATGTTAGGTCAGGAGTTCCAGGATTTTGGCCCAGCAACAATGAATGGTGATATATGCCCAAATCAGGATGGTGTGATTTGGAGTTGCTCGTGTTCGAATGTGTCTGCTGCCCTTGTCCTTCTAGGTGGTAGGTGGGTTTTAGGAGGTGTTGCCAAAGAAACCTCATCAAATTCCTGCAGTGCAACCTGTAGTTAATGCACACTGCAGCCATTGTGCACTGGTGGTGGAGAGCGTGAATGTTTATCGTGATGGAAAGGGTGCTGATCAAGTGGGTTGCTTTGTCCTGGATGGTGTTGAGATTCTTGAGTGTTAGAGCTTCACCCACCCAGAGTATTCCATCACAATCCTGAATTTTGCTTTGTGGATGGAGAAAAAGCTTTCTGGGGAGTCAGGAGGTGAGTTACTCACCACAGAATACCCAGCCTCTGACCTGTTCTTGTAGACACAGTATTTATATGGCTGGCCCAGTTAAGTTTATGATCAATGGTAACTGCCAGGATGTTGATGGTGGGGGATTTAGCGATGGTAATGCCATTGACTGGCAAGGGGAGGTGGTGAGTTAATTAAGGAAAGCCAGCGTGGATTTCTTAAGGGAAAATCATGATTAACTAAATTGCTGGAGTTTGTTGAGGAGGTAACCGAGAGGGTTGATGAGGGCAATGCTGTTGATGTGGTGTACGTAGACTTGCAAAAGGCATTTGATACAGTGCCACACAACAGACCTGTGAGCAAACTTACAGCTCATGGAATAAAAGGGACGGTAGCAACATGGATATGAAATTGCCTGAGTGACAGGAAACAAAGACTAGTGGTTAATGAAGTATTTGGTAAGAGAAGCAAAAGTGACATGAGGAAAAACTTTTTCACACAGTGAGTGGTTAAGGTCTGGAATGCGCTGCCTGAGATCATGGTGGAGGCGGGTTCAATTGAAGCATTCAAGAGGGAATTAGACAGTTATATGAAAAGGAAGAATGTGCAGGGCTATGGGGAGAAGGCAGGGGAATGGAGCTGAGGGAATTGCTCTTAGAGAGCCAGTGCGGACATGATGGGCCGAATGACTTCCTTCTGCACAGTAATGATTCTGTGGTTAGACTCTCTCTAGTTGACACTTTTGTGGCCTAAGTGCCACTTATAAGCCCAAGCCTGAATTTTGTCCAGGTGCATGCAGGCACGGACTACTTCAGTTCCATTTGTGATTCCTCAGGTAATGAACACACTGCAATCATCAGCGAACATTCCCATTTTTGACCTTATGATGGGGGAAAGGCCTTTGATGAAGCAGCTGAAGATGGTTGGGCCTAGGACACTATCATGAGGGACTCCTGCAGCGACGTCCTGGAGATGAGGGAATTGACCTCCAACAACCACAGCCATCTTCCTTTCTGCTAGGCATGACTCAAGTCAGAGTTTTCCATCCTACTTTTCATTGACTTCAGTTCTGCCAGGGCTTCTTGGTGCCACACTCGATCACAATGCTACAACGATGTTAAGATACAAATTTTGCCAACGTCGTTAATAGAGAGCAGGATAGTAGCAGACTTCAGGAGAACCTAGAATAGTGAAATGGGCAGATATTTAATGCGGATAAATGTGAAGTGATGAATGTTGGGAGAAACAATGTGCAGAGGCAGTATAATCTGAAAAGATACTATTTTGATCATATTCACAGGTCTTTGAAGGGCAAGTTGATAAGGTGGTTAAGAAAGCGTATGGAATAATTAGCTTTGTAAATAGGGTGCTTGAATACAAACTAAGGAATTCAAGCTAAACCTTTACACGGGATATTGTGAGCCTAGTCAAAAAGAAAAAGGAAGCATTTGTAAGGGCTGGAAGGCTAGGAACAGATGAAGCACTTGAGGAATATAAAGACAGTAGGAAGGAACTTAAGCAAGGAATTAGGAGGGCGAAAAGGGGTCATGAAAAGTCATTGGCAAACAGGATTAAGGAAAATCCCAAGGATTTTTATACATATATAAAGAGCAAGAGGGTAACCAGGGAAAGGGTTGGCCCACTCAAGGACAGAGATGGGAATCTATGTGTGGAGCCAGAGGAAATGGGCGAGGTGCTAAATGAGTACTTTGCATCAGTATTCACCAAAGAGAAGGACTTGGTGAATGATGAGCCTAGGGAAGGGAGTGCAGATAGTCTCAGTCATCTCATTATCAAAAAGGAGGTGGTGTTGGGTGTCTTGCAAAGCATTAAGGTAGATAAGTCCCCAGGGCCCGATGGAATCTACCCCAGAATACTGAGGGAGGCAAGGGAAGAAATTGCTGGGGCCTTGACAGAAATCTTTGCATCCTCATTGGCTACAGGTGAGGTCCCAGAGAACTGGAGAATAGCCAATGTTGTGCCTTTGTTTAAGAGGGGTGGCAAGGATAATCCAGGAAATTATAGGCCGGTGAGCCTTACGTCAGTGGTAGGGAAACTACTAGAGAGGATTATTCGGGACAGGATTTACTCCCATTTGGAAACAAACGAACTTATTAGCGAGAGACAGCATGGTTTTGTGAAGGGGAGGTCGTGTCTTACTAATTTGATTGAGTTTTTTGAGGAAGTGACGGAAGATGATTGATGAAGGAAGGGCAGTGGATGTTATCTATATGGACTTCAGTAAAGCCTTTGACAAGGTCCCGCATGGCAGACTGGTACAAAAGGTGAAGTCACACGGGATCAGAGGTGAGCTGGCAAGATGGATACAGAACTGATTCTGTCATAGAAGACAGAGGGTAGCAGTGGAAGGGTGCTTTTCTGAATGGAGGGATGCGACTAGTGGTGTTCCGCAGGGATCAGTGCTAGGACCTTTGCTGTTTGTACTATATATATATATGATTTGGAGGAAAATGTAGCTGCTCTGATGAATAAGTTTGCGGACAACACAAAGGTTGGTAGAGTTGCGGATAGTGATGAGGATTGTCAGAGGATACAGCAGGATATAGATCGGTTGGAGACTTGGGCGGAGAAATGGCAGATGGAGTTTAATCAGGGCAAATGTGAGGTAATGCATTTTGGAAGGTCTAATGCAGGTGGGAAGTATACAGTAAATGGCAGAACCCTTAGGAGTATTGACAGGCAGAGAGATCTGGGCGTACAGGTCCACAGGTCACTGAAAGTGGCAACGCGGGTGGATAAGGTAGTCAAGAAGGCATACGGCATGCTTGCCTTCATCGGTCGGGGCATAGAGTATCAAAATTGGCAAGTCATGTTGTAGCTGTACAGAACCTTCGTTCGGCCACACTTAGAATATTGTGTGCAATTCTGGTCGCCACACTACCAGAAGGATGTGGAGGCTTTGGAGAGGGTACAGAAGAAGTTTACCAGGATGTTGCCTGGTCTGGAGGGCATTAGCTATGAGGAGAGGTTGGAAAAACTCGGATTGTTTTCACTGGAACGACAGAGGTGGAGGGGCGACATGATAGAGGTTTACAAAGTTATGAGCGGCATGGACAGAGTGAATAGTCAGAAGCTTTTTCCCAGGGTGGAAGAGTCAGTTACTAGGGGACATAGGTTTAAGGTGCGAGGGGCAAAGTTTAGAGGGGATGTGCGAGGCAAGTTTTTTTTACACAGAGGGTGGTGAGTGCCTGGAACCTGCTGCCAGGGGAGGTGGTGGAAGCAGATACGATAGCGACGTTTAAGAGACATCTTGACAAATATATGAATAGGAAGGGAATAGAGGGATATGGGCCCTGGAAGTCCAGAAGGTGTTAGTTTAGGCAGGCATCAAGATCGGCGCAGGCTTGGAAGGCCGAATGGCCTGTTCCTGTGCTGTACTGTTCTTTGTTCTTTACATATTGCAGGTTCAACCTCAGCTGGGGTATTGTGTTCAGTTCTGGGCACCATTCTTTAAGATTGGAAATGGTACTGTAGAGATGTCAGAAAATAGTACCAGGAATGAGGTTATGTGTAGATACTGGAGAAGCTGGGGTTCTTTTCCTTAGAGCAGAGAAGGTTAAGAGGAGATTTAATAGAGGTGTTCAGAATCATAAACAGATGTAATAGAGTAGATAAGGAGATATTTTCTGTGATGGAAGGGTCAGTAACCAGAGCGCACAGATTTAAGGTAATTGGCAAAAGAACCAGAAGTGTCACCACCCTAAGCACCAACCCCCCTTGCCCAATGCAACCTGACATCTCTCTCTCCCTCTCCCTCTCTCCCTCCTGATATCTGTCTCTATTCGATCTCCTGTCTCCTCTGATCTCCTCCTCTCCATCTCTCCCCTACCCTGATCATCTCTCTCTCACCTTTGATCATTCTCTCACCTCCCCATCTTCCCCTCTTCCGCCCTGATTCCACCCCTCTCCCCAATGATCTCCCTTCTCTCTAACCCCTGATCTTCACCCCGTCTCTTCCCCACCACCCCCCTCCAATCTTCTCCCTCCTCCGACCTCCTCTCCATCTCTCTTTCCCCATCTGATGTTTTCCAGGCAAGCAGCAGGCTGATAGTTTAAAAAAAACCTGGGAGCTGTAAGAAAACATAGTTCAGGCCACAGGCTCTAGCTAGGTGCATTGGGCCTTCATGTGTGGCTCTGGAAGGATGGAGTTGGGACAGAGTTTAGGTGCAGCCTCCAAATACCATGTCAGTATTCACAGTGCCTGTTGTTTAGTGTACTTTACTGAATGTGTGAGACAAATGGGAAATATTGTTTCTCAGAGGGGAGGCATAATTAAATTAGCCTCAAAATTGCTGAGAGATGCAATGCTGGCAGTTATACTGCGATCACACCTACTGATGCCCTTCAGACCATCTGTTTGTAGTGACTACTAAACTTAATTTCAACCATGGAACAGACCTGAAATCAGTATCGGGAAACCAGTGGCCTGTACGGAATACCTGATAACACAGGATTGTGTTTTAGTCTGGTGTTTATATGCACAGATTCCTTTTGGGAATAAGGGAATAAAACTGGGCAAAAGTAAATATGAATACTGAACCATAATTGCTCACCATGGTGGATATTCAGCATATCAAAAGACTGATTTCTTTGCTGTTGGCAGTATGCATTTAAATGTGTGTGTGTATATATGTATGTTGCAACTTTGCATGTTACAAACATACATTTTCTTCAGCTAATCCCAGGGAGATCACAGAAAGCAGTGTGCGGTAATTTTGCTTTGTACCAGAAATAAATATATACATGTTGAAAAAAAGTTAAGAACATAAGACTTCATCCAACAATAATGGCTTTTTATGACGAGAGAGTGAATTCTAACAATGGTAAAGAAGACACAATTGTGTTCTCGCTGACCTTGTCTCTATACGGAGCCAAAAAAAAGCGAAAATTACATGGCTGCTAGTAAGTACCGCAAACGCTGCCCTTTCCTCCAACCCTCACTATTGGTTACAAGAAAATTAGTGAAAAAGCAGAAATACAACAGTATCTTACATATAAAAGACTACTGGTGAATGGGAAAAGATGATCCTGTTGATGAAGAATCTGGCCCATGCTTGCATCTTTGTGAATATGTATTAGAAGTAGATATGAATTCTCTTTTATAAACACAGCCTATGGTTCTTGTAGATGATGAAAGTAATTCATGATTTTTTTTGACAATTTCTGTTTTTTTGTTGGCTTATATAGACCCTTTGGGAACCCAGAAACAAAATTGATTATGTTGCAAGCAAGCACCAGGTTTTCTGCTACTGCTGTGAAAGTTGTGGAGCTGGGTGTTTTGCATTGACTCAAATAACACAACCACTTGAAAATATAAAACTAAGGAAAATTTGTGTATGCATGAACTCCGAGTCCCTATAGACGTTCGTTCATGCTTGAATGAACTTTGAAGATAATAGGGTCATTTGTTTTCTTCTTGATGTTTGTTTAATGACATGGATTTTTGCCAAAGTATGTATTCTTGCATTGTTTTGTACTTGGTAGGAAAGTACTAAAGACATTTGTTACATAGTGTCCTGTGTATGTGATGCAATCCTTTTATAACTATTTATGAAGGAAACCATCCTCCTCACAGTGACTTTTTTCAGTCTGTAAGGGGTAGTGTTTGTTGGTACAAGACGTAGGTCTCAAGTCATTGAATGTAAGCCAGGAATATATACTATTAATGGGGTGAGGCGGGGAGGAGATGATGATTCTGTCCCCTTTATTGGTGGTTGTACATTTCTGTACCCTTTACTGGTGGTTGTACATTCTGCTCATGAGCAAACTACAGATCTGGTTTCTGCTACTGTGCGTTTAAATTTATTGCTGTATTTTGAATTTGTATTCTCGATCGGTATGGTGGGGAGTATATTTTTAAACAAGTGGGGGAAAATACTTGGCAAACATTTTGGACCAATTGTTCAGTGAGTTCTGAAGTTTAGTTTGTGAAGTCCCTTGGACATGTAAACTCCTTGTTATAATTTTGGGTCTGCTGTTGATACCTTCTTGCGTTCAAAAATGTCAATTGCATGTGGATTCCATGTCTCTTGCATCCCTGAGTTACTACCCAACTGCTTATCCACATGGCATTAAAACATAACTGCATTGGACATAGCAAAGGCTACGGCTCCTGACTACACCTGGGAGCGGAGCGGCAACTGGCGGACCTGGAAGGAAGCTGATCCGGAGCGGCGGCTCAAAATAAAGAGCGGGGCTCAAGGCCCTTACTTAGCTGAAGACCGGAACGGCGACTGGCTCCCTGTCTGTCTCTGTACTGGCACGCACGGAGACTCGAAAGAGGAGAAAAAAGACTTAGTGACATCACGGGAAATCTGCAAGGTGATTGGTTGGGTAAGTAACAGCTGTTAGTCAAATTAAATAGTTTAAAAAATAAGGGGAAAGTTTTTTTGGGGGAAAAAAAACCTCGTGACAAAGTGAGTACTACTAAAGTGTGTTTTTTTAAATTAGTGTAATTTAGATTGTAGTGTGTAGTATTTGGAGTAGAACAAGGCCCCTAGTGTAATTAGTATTTGTTAATTAAAGGAGTAACTAAGTAATCTAAAGGTAGGTCATGGCAGGGGAACTCGCACCCGTGATATGCTCTTCCTGCGCTATGTGGGAAATCAGGGATGCTTCCAGTGTCCCTGATGACCATGTGTGCAGGAAGTGTATCCAGCTGCAGCTACTGGCTACCCGCATTACGAAGCTGGAGTTGCGGGTGGATTCATTGTGGAGCATCCGCAATGCTGAGGACGTCGTGTATAGCACGTTTAACGAGGTGGTCACACCACAGGTAATGGCTGCACAGGCAGAAAAGGGATGGGTGACAACCAGGCGGAGCAGTAGGCGCAGGCAGGTAGTGCAGGAGTCCCCTGTGGCCACCCCCCTCTCAAACAGATACACCGCTTTGGATACTGTTGGGAGGGGGGTTGGTCTCACGGGAAAGCAGCAACAGCCAAGTTCGTGGCACCACAGATGGCTCTGCTGCACAGCAGGGAAGGAAAAGGAGTTCAAGAGTTATAGTGATGGGGGATTCTATGGTTAGGGGTACATGGGCGTTTCTGTGGCCGCAAACGTGACTCCAGGATGGTATGTTGACTCCCTGGTGCTAGGGTCAAGGATGTCACAGAGCGGCTGCAGGACATTATGAAGGAGGAGGGTGAGCAGTCAGAGGTCGTGGTACATATTGGTACCAACAACATAGGTGAAAAGAGGGATGAGATCCTGCAACAAGAATTTAGGGAGCACGGTAGCAGATTAAAAAGCAGGACCTCAAAGGTTGTAATCTCTGGATTACTCCCGGTGCCACGTGCTAGTGAGTATAGGAAGAGGATAGAGCAGATGAATGCGTGGCTGAAGAATGGTGCAGGAGGGAAGGCTTTAGTTTCCTGGATCACTGGGTCTGTATCTGGCAAAGGTGAGATCTGTACAAGTTGGACGGGTTGCACCTGAACCAGCACGGGACCAACATCCTGGCTTGGAGATTTGCTAGTGCTGGTGGGGGGGGGGGTTAAACTAATTTAGCAGGGGAATGGGATACAGAGTGGAGGTACAGTGGGGGGTGATGCAAGGTCAAGTATAGAAGAGAAACTGTCAGTCTGGAAGGCAGAGCAAATATAGACCTTTTAAGGCACAAGTGAAAAATGCAAGGCTGGATTGCATCTATTTTAATGCAAGGAGTCTTAGTAGTAAGGCAGATGAATTGAGGGCATTGATTAGCACATAGGATTATGATATTGTTGCTATCACAGAGACATTGTTGAGGAAGGGGCAGGATTGGCAGCTCAATATCCCAGGGTATAGAATCTTCAGGCGTGACAGGGGAGGGGATAAAAGAGGAGGTGGCATTGCACTGTTGATCAAGGAGTCAATTACTACAGTAAGGAGGGATGATATCGTAGAAGGTTCCTCAAATGAGGCCATATGGGTAGAACTTAAAAACAAAAAGGGGGCAGTCCCTTGGCTGGTAGTGTACTACAGGCCTCCAAACAGTCATGGAGAGTTAGAGGAGCAGATATGTAGGCAAATCTCAGAGGTGTAAAAATAATAGGGTAATAATATTAGGTAAGTTGAAATCCCCTATCAACTGGGATAGTCTTAGTGTAAAAGGCTTAAAAGGGGCGGAATTCTTAAAATGCATACAGGAGAGCTTTTTGAGCCAGTACGTAGAAGGTCCTACAAGAGAAGGAGCAGTATTGGACCTAATCTTAGGGAATGAAGCTGGACAAGTGGTAGAAGTGTCAGTGGGGGAGCATTTCGGGGATCGTGACAATAACTCTAAGATTTAAGGTAGTTATGGAAAAGGACAAAGACGGGCTGGAAATAAAGGTACTGAATTGGGGGAAGGCCGATTTTAATATGATAGAGCAGGATCTGGCTAAAGTGGACTGGGAGCAGCTACTTGTAGGAAAGTCTACATCAGACCAGTGGGAGTCATTCAAAGAGGAAATAGTGAGGGTTCAGAGCCAACAAGTACCCGTTAAGGTGAAGGGTAGGACCAACAAGTCCAGGGAACCCTGGATGTCAAGGGATATAGAGGATTGGATCAGGAAAAAAAAGGAGATATATGGCAGATTCGGAACACTGAAAACAGCGGAGGCACTAGAAGAGTACAGAAAGTGTAGGGGGGTACTAAAAAAAAGTAATTAGGAGAGCGAAGAGGGGACATGAAAAAACACTGGCGGACAAGATAAAGGAAAATCCTAAGGCGTTTTATAAGTATGTTAAGGGCAAGAGGGTAACCAGGGAAAGAGTGGGGCGCATTGGGGACCAAAGTGACAATCTGTGTGTGGAGTTGGAGGACGTAGGTGAAGTTTTAAATGATTTTATTTTATTCATTCAGGGATGGGGGCGTCACTGGCTAGGCCAGCATTTATTGCCCATCCCTAATTGCCCTTGAGAAGGTGGTGGTGAGCTGCCTTCTTGAACCGCTGCAGTCCATTTGGGGAAGGTACACAAACAGTGCTGTTAGGAAGGGAGTTCCAGGATTTTGATCCAGCGACAGTGAAGGAACGGCGATATCGTTCCAAGTCAGGATGGTGTGTGACTTGGAGGGGAACTTGCAGGTGGTGGTGTTCACATGCATTTGCTGCCCTTGTCCTTCTAGTTGGTAGAGGTCACGGGTTTGGAAGGTGTTGTCTAAGGAGCCTTGGTGCATTGCTGCAGTGCATCTTGTAGATGGTACACACTGCTGCCACTGTGCGTCAGTGGTGGGGGAAGTGAATGGTTGCAGATGGGGTGCAAATCAAGCGGGCTGCTTTGTCCTGGATGGTGTCGATCTTCTTGAGTGTTGTTGGAGCTGCACCCATCCAGAGAGTATTCCATCACACTCCTGACTTGTGCCTTGTAGATGGTGGACAGGCTTTGGGGAGTCAGGAGGTGAGATACTTGCCTCAGGATTCCTTGCCTCTGACCTGCTCTTGTAGCCACGGTATTTATATGGTTACTCCAGTTCAGTTTCTGGTCAATGGTAGCCCCTAGGACGTTGATAGTGGGGGATTCAGCGATGATGATGCCGTTGAATGTCAAGGGGAGATGGTTAGGTTCTCGCTTGTTGGAGATGGTCATTGCCTGGCATTTGTGTGGCGCGAATGTTACTTGCCACTTATCAGCCCAAGCCTGGATGTTGTACAGTTCTTGCTGCATTTCTACACAGACTGCTTCAGCATCTGAAGAGTCACGAATGGTGCCGAACATTGTGCAATCAGCGAACATCCCCACTTCTGACCTTATGATTGAAGATCGGTCATTGATGAAGCAGCTGAAGATGGTTGGACCTAGGGCACTCCCCTGAGGAACTCCTGTAGTGATGTCCTGGAGCTCAGATGATTGACCTCCAACAACCGCAACCATCTTCCTTAGCGCTAGGTATGACTCCAGCCAGCGGAGGGTTTCCCCCCTGATTCTCATTGACCTCAGTTTTGCTAGGGCTCCTTGATGCCATACTCGGTCAAATGCTGCCTTGATGTCAAGGGCAGTCACTCTCACCTCACCTCTTGAGTTCATCTATTTTGTCCATGTTTGAACCAAGGCTGTAATGAGGTCAGGAGCTGAGTGGCCCTGGCGGAACCCAAACTGAGCGTCACTGAGCAGGTTATTGCTAAGCAAGTGCTGCTTGATGGCACTGTTGATGACACCTTCCATCACTTTACTGATGATTGTGAGTAGGCTGATGGGGTGGTGATTGGCCGGGTTGGACTTGTCCAGCTTTTTGTGTACAGGACATACCTGGGCAATTTTCCACATTGCAGGGTAGATGCCAGTGTTGTAGCTGTACTGGAACAGCTTGGCTAGGGGCTCAGCTAGTTCTGGAGAACATGTCTTCAGTACTATTGACGGAATGTTGTCAGGGCCCATAGCTTTTGCAGTATCCAGTGCCTTCATTTGTTGCTTGATATCACGCGGAGTGAATCGAATTGGCTGAAGTCTGGCATCTGTGATGCTGGGGACTTCAGGAGGAGGCCGAGATGGATCATCAACTCGGCACTTCTGGCTGAAGATTGTTGCAAATGCTTCAGCCTTATCTTTGGCACTGATGTGCTGGGCTCCCCCATCATTGAGGATGTGGATATTTGTGGAGCCACCTCCCCCAGTTAGTTGTTTAATTGTCCACCACCATTCACAGCTGGATGTGGCAGGACTGCAGAGCTTAGATCTGATCCGTTGGTTATGGGATCACTTAGCTCTATCTGTCGCATGCTGCTTACGCAGTTTGGCACGCAGATAGTCCTGGGTTGTAGCTTCACCAGGTTGACACCTCATTTTGAGGTATGCCTGGTGCTGCTCCTGGCATGCCCTCCTGCACTCTTCATTGAACCAGGGTTGGTCTCCTGGCTTGATGGTAATGGTAGAGTGGGGGATATGCCGGGCCATGAGGTTACAGATTGTGGTTGAGTACAATTCTGCTGCTGATGGCCCACAGCGGCTCATGGATGCCCAGTTTTGCATTGCTAGATCTGTTCTAAATCTATCCTATTTAGCATGGTGGTAGTGCCACACAACACAATGGAAGGTGTCCTCAATGTGAAGGCGGGGCTTCGTCTCCACAAGTACTGTGCGCTGGTCACTCCTACCAATACAGTCATGGACAGAAGCATCTGCGGCAGGCAGATTGGTGAGGACGAGGTCAAGTATGTTTTTCCCTCGTGTTGGTTCCCGCACCACCTGCCGCGGATCCAGTCGAGCAGCTATGTCCTTTAGGTCTCGGCCAGCTTAGTCAGTAGTGGTGCTACCGAGCCACTCTTGGTGATGGACATTGAAGTCCCCCACCCAGAGTACATTTTGTGTCCTTGCCACCCTCAGTGCTTCCTCCAAGTGCTGTTCAACATGGAGGAGTACTGACCCATCAGCTGAGGGAGGACGGTAGGTGGTAATCAGTAGGAGGTTACCTTGCCCATGTTTGACCTGATGCCATGAGACTTCATGGGGTCCGGAGTTGATGTTGAGGACTCCCAGGGCAACTCCCTCCCTACTGTATACCACCGTGCCACCACCTCTGGTGGGTCTGTCCTGCCAGTTGGACAGGACATACCTGGGGATTGTGATGGCAGTGTCTGGGACATTGTCTGTAAGGTATGATTCCGTGAGTATGACTATGTCAGGCTGTTGCTTGACTACTCTGTGGGACAGCTCTCCCAACTTTGGCACTAGCCCCCAGATGTTAGTAAGGAGGACTTTGCAGGGTCGACAGGGCTGGGTTTGCCGTTGTCTTTTCCGGTGCCTAGGTCGATGTCGGGTGGTCCGTCTGGTTTCATTCCTTTTTATTGATGCGTAGCGGTTAGGTACAACTGAGTGGCTTGCTAGGCCATTTCAGAGGGCATGTAAGAGTTAATCACATTGCTGTGGGTCTGGAGTCACATGTAGGCCAGACCAGGTAAGGACAGCAGATTTTCTTCCCTAAAGGAAATGATTACTTTTCATCTGTGTTCACTATGGAGAAGGACGATGTAGGTGGAGAGATCAGGGAGGGGAATTGTGATATATTTGAACACGTTAGCATTGAAAGGGAGGTAGTGTTAGCTGTTTTAGCGGGCTTAAAAGTGGATAAATCCCCAGGCCCAGATGAGATGTATCCCAGGCTGTTACGTGAGGCAAGGGGGGAGATAAGGGCTCTGACACAAATTTTCAAATCCTGTCTGACCACAGGAGAGGTACCAGAGGACTGGAGGACAGCGAATGTGGTGCCATTATTCAAGAAGGGTAGCAGGGATAAACCAGGTCATTACAGGCCGGTGAGTCTAACATCAGTGGTTGGGAAACTTTTGGAAAAAGTTCTGAGGGACAGGATTAATCTCCACTTGGAGAGGCAGGGATTAATCAGGATTATTCAGCATGGCTCTGTCAGGGGGAGATCGTGTCTAACTAACTTGATTGAATTTTTCGAGGCGGTGACTACATTTGTAGATGAGGCTAAAGCAGTTGATGTCGTCTTCGTGGACTTCAGTGCGGCTTTTGATAATGTCCCACATGGGAGATTGGTTAAAAAGGTAAGAGCCCATGGGATCCAGGGCAATTTGGCAGATTGGATCCAAAATTGGCTTCGTGGAAGGAGGCAGAGGGTAATGGTCAAGGGTTGTTTTTACGAGTGGAAGCCTGTGACCAGTGGTGTACCGCAAGGATCGGTGCTGGGACCCTTGCTGTTTGTAGTGTACATTAATGATTTAGATGTGAATATAGGAGGTATGATAAATCAGTTTTGCAGATGGCACGAAAATTGGTGGTGTCGTAAATAGTGAAGAAGAAAGCCTTTGATTACAGGACGATATAGATGGGCTGGTAAGATGGGCAGAGCAGTGGCAAATGGAATTTAATCCTGAGAAGTGTGAGGTGATGTATTTTGGGAGGACTAACAAGGCAAGGGAATATACTTTGGATGGTAGGACCTTAGGAAGTACAGAAGGTCAGAGGGACCTTGGTGTACTTGTCCATAGATCACTGAAGGCAGCAACAGGTAGATAATGTGGTTAGGAAGGCATATGGGATACTTGCTTTTATCAGCTGAGCTATAGAATATAAGAGCAGGGAGGTTATGATGGAGCTGTATCAAATGCTAGTTAGGCCACAGCTGGAGTACTGTGCACAGTTCTGGGCAGCACTCTATAGGAAGGATGTGATTGCACTGGAGAGGGTGCAGAGGAGATTCACCAGGATGTTGCCTGGGCTGGAGCATTTCAGCTATGAAGAGAGACTGAGAAGGCGAGGGTAGTTTTCCTTCGAGCAGAGAAGGCTGAGGTGGGACCTGATTGAGGTATACAAAATTATGAGGGGCATTGACAGGTTAGATAGGAAGAAACTTTTTCCCTTAGCGGAGGGGTCAATAACCAGGGGGCATAGATTTAAGGTAAGGGGCAGGAGGTTTAGTGGGGATTTGAGGAAAAAAAATTTCACCCAGAGAGTGGTTGGAATCTGGAACGCACTGCCTGAAGAGGTGGCAGAGGCAGGAATCCTCACAACATTTAAGAAGTATTTCGATGAGCACTTGAAATGTAATCGCATACAATGCTACGGGCCAAGTGCTGGAAAATGGGATTAGAATGGCTAGGTGCTTGATGGCCGGCACGGCCATGATGGGCCAAAGGGCCTGTTTCTGTGCTGTATGACTCTTATGACATCCTGATTATTGTGCTGTTTCAGTATCTTCACAACATTGGAATCTACGTGACAATGTGGAAGATTGCCCAGGTATCTGCGCACATCATATCCACAAAACAAATTGAATAAATCTAATTCAGCCAATTATCAGCCTGCTTGAATCGTCAATTCCCCTATCAAATGGCACCTTCTCACCAATGCTAAATTCAGGTTCTACCACAACCACCTGGCTTCAGGTAAAAGTTGAATGACAAAAGGTGAGAGTATCATCCCTCTTGACATCAAGGTACCTTTTTTAAAAAATTCATCCATGGGTTGTTAGTGTCACTGGCAGGACCAGCATTTGTTGCCCATCCTTAATTGCCCTTTAGAAGGTGTGGTGAGCTGGCCTCTAGAACCGCTCCAGTCCGTGTGGCATAGGTACATCCACAGTGCTGTTAGGGAGGGTGTTCTCGGATTTTGACCCAGCAACAGAGAAGGAACCGCGATATGGTTTCAAGTCAGGATGGTGTGTGGTTTAGAGGGGAACCTGCCGGTGGTGGTGTTCTCGTGGATCTGCTGCCCTTGTCCTTCTAGGTAGTAGAGGTCGTGGGTTTGGAAGGTGCAGTTGAAGGAGTCTTGGTGAGTATCTGCAGTGCATCTTGTAGATGGTATACACTGCTGCCACTATGCGCTAATGGCAGATGGGGTGCTGATCAAGCGAACTACTTTGTCGTGGATGGTCTTGAATTTCTTGAGTGTTTTTGGAATGCACTCACGCAGGCAATTGGAGTGTGTTTAATCGCACTCTTGAGTTATGGCTTGTAGATGGTGAACAGATTTTGGGGAGACAGGAGGTGAGGTACACGCTCCAGAATTGCCACCTTTGACCTACTCTTGTTGCCGCAGTATTTCAATGGCTGGTCCAATTAAGCTGCTGGTAAATGGAACCCCCAGGATGTTGATAGTGTGGGATACAGTGATGGTAATGCCGTTGAACATCATGGGGAGATGGTGATTGCCTGGCACTCGCGTGGCACAAATGTTACTTACCACTTAATCAGCTGAAGCTTGCATGTTGTCTAGGTCTTGCTGCACTCGGGCAATGAGCGCTCAAGTATCTGAGGAGTTCTGAATAATACTGAACACTGTGCAATCATCAGCGAACATCCCCACTTATAACCTTACATTGGAGGGAAGGGCATCTGAAGATAGTTGGGCCTGGGACATTACCCTGAGGAACTCCTGCAGCGATGTCCTGGGGCTGAGATGATTGTCCTTCAGCAACCACAGGCCATCTTTCTTTGTGCTAGGTATGACTCCAACCAGTGGAGGGTTTTCTTCCTGATTCCCATTGACTTCAATTTTGCTCGGGCTCCTGGACGCCACAGTTAAATACTGCCTTCATATCAAGGGCAGTCGCTCTCACCTCACCTCTGGATTTTAGCTCTTGTGTCCATGTTTAGACCAAGACTGTAATGAGGTCTGGAGATAAGTGCCCTGGCGGAACCTTTTTGACTGAGCATCAGTATTTTAGTCACGTTTTATCATTCTGCTTCTTTAAAGATGTGAGATTGCAGCAGCAACAACAATGACTTGCATTTATATAGTGCCTTCCACGTAGCAAAACCTCCCAAGGTGCTTAATGAGCATTATGAATAAAAATTTTGGCAACAAGCTACAGAAGGAGCTAGCAGGAGAGATAACCAAAGCCTTAGTCAAAGAAGTAGGTTTGAAGGAGCATTTTAAAGGCGGAGGGAGAGGTTCAGGGAGGGAAAATTAGCGTGTAAAATTAAAGCGCATGGGATTGGGGGGCAGTGTATTGCGATGGATAGAATGTTGGTTGGCAGACAGGAAACCAAGAGTAGGGATAAATGGGTCTTTTTCCGAATGGCAGACAGTGACTAGCAGGGTACCGCAGGGATCGCTGCTAGGACCCCAGCTGTTCACAATATACATTAATGATTTAGATGAGGGAACTAAATGTAATATCTCCAAATTTGCAGATGACGCAAAACTGGGTGGGTGGGTGAGTTGTGAGGAGGATGCAGAGGCTTCAGGGTGATTTGGACAAGTTGAATGAGTGGGCTAATGCATGGCAGATGCAGTATAATGTGGATAAATGTGAGGTTATCCACTTTGATAGCAAAAACAAGAAGGCAGATTATTATCTGAACGGCTTTAAACTGAGAGAGGGGAATATGCAGCGAGACCAGGGTGTTCTCATACACAAGTCGGTGAAGGTAAGCGTGCAGGTGCAACAGGCGGTAAAAAAGGCAAATGGTCTGTTGGCCTTCATTGCGAGAGGATTCGAGTACAGCAGCAGGGATGTCTTGCTGCAATTATAAGGGCCTTGGCGAGGCCACACCTGGAATATTGTGTGCAGTTTTGGTCTCCTTATCTGAGGAAGATTGTTCTTGCTACAGAGGGAGTGCAGCAAAGGTTTGCCAGACTGATTCCTGGGATGGCGGGACTGACGCATGAGGAGAGATTGAGTCGGTTAGGATTATATTTGCTAGAATTCAGAAGAGTGAGGGGGGATCTCATAGAAACCTATAAAATTCTAACAGGACTTGACAGGGTAGATGCAGGAAGGATGTTACTGATGGTGGGGGAGTCCAGAACCAGGGGTCATAGTCTAAGGATACGGGGTGAGCTTTTCAGGACTGAGATGAGGAGAAATTTCTTCACCCAGAGAGTGGTGAGCCTGTGGAATTCGCTACCACAGAAAGCAGTTGAGGCCAAAACATTGTATGTTTTCAAGAAGGAGTTAGATATAGGTCTAAAGGGATCAAAGGGTATGGGGCGAAAGCAGGAACAGGTTACTGAGTTGGATGATCAGCCATGATCATAATGAATGGCGGAGCAGGCTCGAAGGGCCGAATGGCCTACTCCTCCTATTTTCTATATTTCTATGAATTCTGCAGTTTAGGGCCTAGGCAGCTCAAAGCACTGCCACCAATCGTGGAGCAATTAAAATTGCAGGCGCAAGATGCCAGAATTTGAAGTGCCCAGAGATCTCTAAGATTTGTAGGACTGGAGGAGGTTATAGAGATTGGGAGGGGTGAGTCCATGCAGGGATTTGAAAACAAGAATGAGGTTTTTAAGATTGAGGAGGTGTTCAACTGGGAGACAATATTGTTTGGCAAGCATGGATTGATAAATGAATGGGACTTGGTGTCAATTTAGAAATGGGCAGCAGAGTTTTGGATGAGCACAAGTTTACTGAGGGTGGAGGATGAGAAGCCAACCCGGCGAGTATTGGAATAGTCACGTCTAGAGATTAAAGGCATGGATGAGTGTTTCACAGTAATTGAGCTGAGGCAGGATTGGAGTTAGGTGATGTTACTGGGGTGCAAGTAGAATACACTTTGCTTCGAAATGTAATCCTTATGGGTAACTTTTTAAAAAAAAAGTCCAAGTCCTGAAAGATGACGCACCTCAGTTGGTTGTAAAGTGAATGTAAAGACATTTGGTACTTTCAGGAAATGGAATATCTGTTTAACATTGTAGCATTCATGTTCCATATATGTTCTGCTTTTTTAACCCTGTCAAAGATAAGAGATATGAGAAAATATTTGATATGCCAGGATTCCTCAGCCTTGAAAAGAGATGTACCTGTGAAATCTTATAAAGTAAACTTGAAGTGACGCTTTCAAATATAGTCTCTGCAGACATACTTATTTTTATTTATTTATTTTTTATTTAGAGATACAGCACTGAAACAGGCCCTTCGGCCCACCGAGTCTGTGCCGACCATCAACCACCCATTTATACTAATCCTACATTAATCCCATATTCCTATCACATCCCCACCTGTCCCTATGTTTCCCTACCACCTACCTATACTAGGGGCAATTTATAATGGCCAATTTACCTATCAACCTGCAAGTCTTTGGCATGTGGGAGGAAACCGGAGCACCTGGAGAAAACCCACGCAGACACAGGGAGAACTTGCAAACTCCGCACAGGCAGTACCCAGAATTGAACCCGGGTCCCTGGAACTGTGAGGCTGCAGTGCTCGCCACTGTGCCGCCCTTGTTAGTTCAAATTATCTGATAATTTGAATATTTTATGTGTTAAGTTTACCCTTTGTGTTCTTTGTTACTTCATTCAAATTATTTTAAGCACGATAAAGCTTTCAATTAGTAAGAATAGATTATATACCCGGGCTGTCAGGCAATAAGGCACAGATTCAGGGCTTGGTGGGAAAATTTAGTTTAGAAATTGAGAAATATCTTGCACAAAAAAGGTGATCAACAGCTTGAATGGGTTGTCGGGAAGAGTGGTTGAGTGCCGATGCTGGGCTCATTTCAGAAATAATTAGATTCTGTAATGGGGCTGAGGTGGGATTATTATTTTGGAAGGATGATATCAAATAGACTTTACGTCCTTATGAATTTGTGCAATCAAATCTTTTGCAAAAATGATCTGATGTAATCATCCAAAAGCACTTAATACACTTTAGCAAAGTATTGCTGACTTTTTTTGTAATAATCTGTTGAAACATATTTGTCCCCTGATATCAATGATTAAGTATCATTTAACTCAATGGTCCAAATTTTTCTCTCAATAATGCAAGAATGGCTTTCACTGTTTAGCTCATCGATAACTGCTCACAGATCTTTCCGCGAGCTTGTCAACAGAGATTTCCACTCATCCGGCATCTTTTCCAGTGTAGCGCCCAGTGCAGGTGATCTGTGTTGTCTGTGAATAGGGCAAGCAACAGTAAAATTCTTAAAACAATAAGATTGAAGCATCCTCACTGAGACAAACAGAGTCCAAACCAGGAAGTATAAAGCAAGAAATATAAATTAGATTCTAATTATATCAAGAAAATGAAATAAACATTGGGAAACATGGATGGGATTAATGGATAAATATAAAAGAGACAAACAGAAAAAGCTTAACAGTTTATTTTAATTTTTTTTTTAAATTGAAACATTAATTTTCTTCTTGGGGACTGTAACTCCACGCTTCTAAAATTATTTTTTCAGGGCCAGAGAGGTGGTACAGCAATAATTATCTCTTATGCCGTTTAAAACTCACTTAGTCATAAATGCGCCAGCTCTAATCTTGGCCATTTTTAATGTGGAGCTAGTGGGTATATACCCCAAATTCATGTCATTGGTAATTGCAGTGCCGAGTCTATCTAGCTATACTAGACTCTTGTGCCTAGACCATTCGGTTTGGACGTTGCCGTCACCAAGACTGGTTTGACGAAAATGATGCTGATCTATGTGACCTCCTGGAACAAAAGCAAGCAGCCTTCATTGGCTGGCAGATCAACCCAAGGTTGCAACTCAAGAAGGCAGCATACCAACACCTCAAGGCTGATGCCCAAAGACAAATCTGGAAGATAAAGGATGTGTGCTAGGAAGAGAGAGCCCGAGAGATCCAACCCCAGTATGCTAATCATCATGACATGCAAAGCTTTTTTGAAACCACCAGGGCCATCTATACACCGAGGTCAAGTGGAGAAAATCCCCTTCGTTCAAAGGATGGTGGTTTTCTTCTTAAAGATGACAATGCCATTTATAAATGCTGGAAAGAACATTTTGAACAACTCCTCAACTGTGAATCCACAGTGCCAGCTGATATCTTCCAGGCTATCCCCCAATGTCCTGTGGTAGAATCTATGGGTGAACTACCATTGATAGGAGAGCTGCAACAATCAAACAAACAGATGAAAAACAACAAAGCTTGTGGCCCCGATGGTATTCCTGCTGAGGTCTTCAAAGCCGGTGGACTTTTGCTCACATCAAGACTCTCTGTACTCAACCTACGGATCTAGGAGAAAAAAAAACTCCAACTCCTCCACCGCCCACACCCCCCATCCCCCACTGCCGCCAGCCTTCAAGAATGCAACAATTGTACCTATCTTCAAGAAGGAAGATAAATCATGCTGTGGAAACTATGAAGGTATTTCCCTCTTGTCCATAGCAGGGAAAATCCTGACATGCATCCTTGTGAATTGCCTACTTCCTGTGGCTAAGGAAATCCTCCTGGAGACACTGTGTGGCTTTTGGCCTTCCAGAGGAACCTCCGACATGGTCTTTGTTGCCAGACAAATCCAAGAAAATTGTTGAAAACATCAGGAACTCCTTATTGCATTCATCAAACTGACCAAAGCAGTTGATTCAGTAAATCACGAGGCTATGTGGATCGTGCTCCAATAATTTGGATGTCCAAGAAACTTCACCACAATCCTGAAATTGTTTTATGATGACATGACTGCAACTGTCTTGAGTGGGAGATCAGAAATGGACACCTTCAAAATCTGAACTGCGATCAAGCAAGACTGTGTGATAGCCTCCATACTGTTCACAACCTACCTGACGGTGGCTATTCACCTCATCAAAGATCAACAGCCATCTGGTGTCAGTATTAAATACCGTCTAGATGGCTGTTCAACGTCGGTCACCTCCATGCCAAACCTCAACTGACCACCCTAGATATACATGTGGATAGCCAGCGGAAAAGCCCCTGGGAAGGACAGCATTACCCCTGAAATAATCAAGAGTGCCAAGCCTGCTATACTCTCAGCACTACATGAACTGCTATGCCTGTGCTGGGACGAGGGAGCAGTACCCCAGGACATGCGCGATGCCAACATCATCACCCTCTATAAAAACAAGGTGCTCGCGGTGACTGCAACAACTACCGTGGAATCTCCCTGCTCAGCATAGTGGGGAAAGTCTTTGCTCGAGTCGCTCTGAACAGGCTCCAGAAGCTGGCCGAGCGCGTCTACCCTGAGGCACAGTGTGGCTTTCGTGCAGAGAGATCGACCATTGACATGCTGTTCTCCCTTCGTCAGATAGAGGAGAAATGCCGTGAACAACAGATGCCCCTCTACATTGCTTTCATTGATCTCACCAAAGCCTTTGACCTCGTCAGCAGACGTGGTCTCTTCAG
This sequence comes from Heterodontus francisci, assembly GCF_036365525.1. NCBI lineage: Eukaryota > Metazoa > Chordata > Chondrichthyes > Heterodontiformes > Heterodontidae > Heterodontus > Heterodontus francisci. The sequence continues at coordinate 65,690,301 of NC_090390.1, forward strand.
ACTACTAGAAAAGATCGGATGTCCACCAAAGCTACTAAGTATCATCACCTCATTCCATGACAATATGAAAGGCACAATTCAACATGGTGGCTCCTCATCAGAGCCCTTTCCTATCCTGAGTGGTGTGAAACAGGGCTGTGTTCTCGCACCCACACTTTTTGGGATTTTCTTCTCCCTGCTGCTTTCACATGCGTTCAAATCCTCTGAAGAAGGAATTTTCCTCCACACAAGATCAGGGGGCAGGTTGTTCAACCTTGCCCGTCTAAGAGCGAAGTCCAAAGTACGGAAAGTCCTCATCAGAGAACTCCTCTTTGCTGACGATGCTGCTTTAACATCTCACACTGAAGAGTGCCTGCAGAGTCTCATCGACAGGTTTGGATCTGCCTGCAATGAATTTGGCCTAACCATCAGCCTCAAGAAAACGAACATCATGGGGCAGGACGTCAGAAATGCTCCATCCATCAATATTGGCGACCACGCTCTGGAAGTGGTTCAAGAGTTCACCTACCTAGGCTCAACTATCACCAGTAACCTGTCTCTAGATGCAGAAATCAACAAGCGCATGGGTAAGGCTTCCACTGCTATGTCCAGACTGGCCAAGAGAGTGTGGGAAAATGGCGCACTGACACGGAACACAAAAGTCCGAGTGTATCAGGCCTGTGTCCTCAGTACCTTGCTCTACGGCAGCGAGGCCTGGACAACGTATGCCAGCCAAAAGCGACGTCTCAATTCATTCCATCTTCGCTGCCTTCGGAGAATACTTGGCATCAGGTGGCAGGACTATATCTCCAACACAGAAGTCCTTGAAGCGGCCAACACCCCAGCTTATACACACTACTGAGTCAGCGGCGCTTGAGATGGCTTGGCCATGTGAGCCGCATGGAAGATGGCAGGATCCCCAAAGACATATTGTACAGCGAGCTCGCCACTGGTATCAGACCCACCGGCCGTCCATGTCTCCGCTGTAAAGACGTCTGCAAACGCGACATGAAATCGTGTGACATTGATCACAAGTCGTGGGAGTCAGTTGCCAGCATTCGCCAGAGCTGGCGGGCAGCCATAAAGGCAGGGCTAAATTGTGGCGAGTCGAAGAGACTTAGTAGTTGGCAGGAAAATAGACAGAGGCGCAAGGGGAGTGCCAACTGTGCAACAGCCCCGACAAACAAATTTCTCTGCAGCACCTGTGGAAGAGCCTGTCACTCCAGAATTGGCCTTTATAGCCACTCCAGGCGCTGCTTCACAAACCACTGACCACCTCCAGGCGCTTACCCATTGTCTCTCGAGACAAGGAGGCCCAAAGAAACAGTATGTGGATGACTGCAGTGTTGCTGCCTACTCTGCACCAGATTTGCAAGCCACTCTCGATCTCTTTAATTCTGCATACAAGAAACTTGGCCTGTCCTTGAATGTCACCAACGCAAAACTCATATCAACCCATACCTGGTCAGCCAAATAGTCCACCTCTCATGTGTGTTGAAGGAGAGACTGTGGAATATGTTGATGTAGAATGGCAGAGCAGGCTCTAGGGGCCAAATAGCCTACTCGTGCTCCTAGTTCGTATATACTTCTCATACCTTAGCAGTTATCTCTGGCCACCGTTGATGAGATTCAACATCGGATCAGCTGCATCAGTTCAGCCTTCCACAAATTACAACAGCAAGTGTTTGGCAGTGAAGACTTCTGCAAATCAACAAAAGTCTTCAGTTGTCGTCACCATTCTCCTGGACTGCAGTGAGACCTGGACTGTATATCAACAACACGAGCACGAGAGAAATTCCATCAGCAATGCCTTTGTCGCATCCTCCGAATTCAATGGGAGGACAGTTGAACAAATGCTAGTGTCCTTCTTGAAGCGAGATCCACAAGCATTCAGGCAAAACTCATGCAAAATCAACTCTGATGGACGGACCACTGTGTCTGCACGGATGAAAATTGTCTCCCTCCGTCAGGTCCTGTTTCCACATCTCTCAAATGGCCAATGTTCTGGGGAGGACAAATTAAACGATTCAAATACACTCTGAGGCTCTCCTTGAAGCACGGCTGCATTGACCTTAACAACTTACCATCGCTGAATCCCTAACTATCAAAATCTTGGGAGTTACCTTTGACCAGAAACGGAACTGGACCAACCAAATAAATACTGTGGCTAAAGGAGCAGGCCAGAGGCTGGGAATTCTGTGGCAAGTAACTCCCCTTCTGTCTTCCCAATGCCTGTCCACCATCTACAATGCACAAGTTAGGAGTGTCAGGCTAGGCACCCACCTGCCAGGAATGAAGTGCATTAATTTTGCCATGAACATTGATTTTAAACTGTTACTGGAGTGAAGAAAGGACTTGTTAAACAGATCAGCCATGGCTGGAAAAGACATTTGCATATTAACAGACGGTGATTGGAAGGACAAAGGACCATTCTGTGACACATTCAACCCACAATGGACCTTGATCACCAGGTTTTGTGTGTAAGAGGAGCATTCCAAAGACTGCTAAGGTGATGCAATCCAAGACGTGGTCAGACCAGTTAGTCACATGACTAACCTGCTTGACAACCTGAGGTTTTCTGAATTGTACCAAAAGTTTGAACTTAGAAAGACTGTTTGCCCCTCTCTGCTCCCATCTCATTCTCACAAGCCTCTGAATCTACTGAAGACACATGAACCCCAAAAGAGAAAAATCTCCACAGCGAACAAGGTTTAAGAAGAATACTGGGCCCCAATGAAAAGCAAGATCTACCCACAATCAAGGACTCTGCAGTGAGCTCGAAGAACTGTAACAAAAACTCTTCAGATATTGCCTCAAACTTTTCCACTTTATTTTTTCTTCTCTTTTCTGTCTCTATTTGCATGTGTGTATCGCATATGCATGCTAGCGTGGGCACATCGTGTATCCATAGGCGTTAACCGAATTACAGCTTAAGTTTAATAAATTTCAACTTTTCTTTAAACCTAAGAAAGCCTGTTTGTGCTGGTTTCTTTGCCTTATAATTGGAAAGCAGTGAACAAGGATTCACCAAGGGGGAGCTAAGAACACGGTGTTACAGTAAGACAAGGTGAAGGCTGAAAGGGAACCCTAGACCTCTTTCTCACCGGGACATAACAGGAGTGTGATGGAATACTCTCTACTTGCCTGGATGGGCACAGCTCCAACAACACTCGAGAAGCTTGACGCCATCCAGGACAAAGCATCTCACTTGATTGGCATCCCATCCATCACCTTCAACATTCACTCTGTTCACCACTGATGCACAGTGGCAGCAGTATGTACCATCTACAAGATGCACTGCAACAACTCCCCAAGGCTCCTTCGACAGCACTTTCCAAACCCGCGACCTCTACCACCTAGAAGGACAAGGGCAGCGGATGCATGGGAACGCCACCACCTGCAAGTTCCTCTCCAAGCCACAGACCATCCTGACTTGGAACTATATGGAACTATATCACCGTTCGTTTAGTGTCATGGGTCAAAATCCTGGAACTCCCTTTCTAACAGCTAGCATCGGTGTACCTATACCTCAAGGACTGCAGCGGTTCAAGAAGGCGGCTCACCACCATCTTTCCAAGGGCAATTAGGGATGGGCAATAAATGCTGGCCTAGCTAGCAATGCTCACATGCCTCAAACAAATAAAAACTGTGAGGAGCCTGCTACCAGTCGTTCAGAATGGTAACCTCTTGTCCACCAAGCTATATCACATTTTGAGCCCTGACTCCTTAATGAGGCAGAGCGACAGCAGAGAAGCAATGAAAAGGAAGGAAGTCCTACACTCCAGATCTCTTTCCCTCGTGGGACATCTTGTTCCATATGCCCAAAGATCTGTGGGTTGAAAATCGGCCTACACAGTCACATGAAGACCCACAACAGAAACCCCTGAGTCAACGCGTTCTAGCATCGGGGGACCGCCGATGGCCGAGTCCATAGGCGAGGAATCCCAACAGTGTACCCAGCAAAGTATCTGATAGCAAATTCTAGATTTTTGCTGTTAATCGTGTGGGCGCCAGAAGTAGCTGTCACATTTACCGTGTAATAATGGCAAGTGCTGATAGCCTCCCCATTATTACCATAGCAAAATCTGGGCCACTATTGAATGCGTCTTGATCGAGCATTTGATATTCGTGTGAGGAAAGGCACCTAAACACATTACTGAAACCACTGGTGGTGCTATTGCATTTATGGATTAGGAAGATAAATTATGAAATGTATAGAGCATTGAGAAGAAAATAAAACATGATAGTGTACCAAAAAACATCTTGTGCTTTGTTCATTTAACCACATACCAGATTTCTCATTTTTCAGCTTACTCAACAGTCTTAAAATAAGCATTATTTTGCTTCTGTCTAGTCTGTTGAATATTACAGTAATAATGCTATCCTTTGTAATAGCCTGCTTCTGTGTGAGTTCTGAAATTAGTTTATTTTCTGAGACAAAGGCCTCAAAAATCTAATGGTTTGGTTGGCGTGGTGTCAATTTGGGGAGGAGAGATAGTCTGCTAATTTTATGCGCCATTTAAGTTAGGCCCTGAATTCCACTAGAAATATGGGAGCGTGAAAGATCTGCCCATTTTAGCAAGAATGAAGATGTGCAAATGATGAGTTTAAGCCAGAATTATTATCATTTGTCCTTAATACCGTCATTTCCCCCCACACCCCTAAGAAATATGGGTTTCTTAGTGGGAATTGCCGTCCATATGATTTATATAGGGTCATAGGTGTTATAAAAGCATTGGAGCCCATTCAGCCTATCGAGTTCATGCTGTCGCTCTTTAGAGAAATCCAATCCGTCCCATTCCCACATTCTATCCTCGTAGCCCTGTACGTTTATTTCCCTCATCCAAATTCCTTTTTGAAATCATTCATTGTCTCTGCTTCCACCACCTTCATCGGCAGAGTTTTCCAGGTTGAATTTTGTCCCACCACATGTTGTGTAAAAAAAATTGTTCCCCATATCCCCCCTACATCTCTTGCCCAAAGCCTTAAATCGTGTCTCCTAGTCAAAGTACCATCAGCTAATGGGAACCATTTCCTTTGTCTACCCTATCCAAACCTATCATAATCTTGTATGACTCTCTTAAATCTCCTCTCAATCTTCTTTGCTCCAAGGAGAACGACTTCAACCTAACCTTGTAGCTAAACTTCCTCATCCCTGGAACCATTCTGGTATATCCCTGCACCCCCTCAAGGACCTTCACATCCTTCCTAAAGTGTGGTGACCAGAACGGGACACAATACTCTAGTTGTGGCTGAACCGCAGCTTTATAAAGGTGCAGCATAACTTGCATAACAGCATAGCTTTGTACTTAGTACCTCTATTTATGAAGCCCAAGATCCCATCTGCTTTGCTAAACACTCTGTCACTATGTCCTGCCGCCTTAAAAGATCTATGCACATGAACCCCCAGGTCCCTCTGTCACTGTATGCTCTTTAGAACTGTATCATTTAGTCTATATTGCTGCTTCCTATCCCCTTTGCCAAAATGCATTCACCTCACACTTCTCTGTATTAAATGGGCCCTGACAACATCACTGCTGTAGTACTGAAGACTTGCGCTCCAGAACTAGCTGCGTCCCTATCCAAGTTGTTCCAGTACAGCATCTACCCGGCAATGGGGAAAATTGCCCAGGTATGTCCTATCCACAAAAAGCAGGACAAATCCAATCCAGCTAATTACCGCCCCATCAGCCTCCTCTCAATCATTAGCAAAGTGATGGAAGGTGTTCTAAACAATGCTATCAAGTGGTACTTACACAGCAATGACCTACTCACTGATGCTCAGTTTGGGTTCTGCCAGAGCCACTCATCTGCTGACCTCATTACAGCCTTGGTCCAAACATGGACGATAGAACTCCAGAGGGGACGTGAGAGTGACTGCCCATGACATCAAGGCAGCATCTGAGCGAGTGTGGCATCAAGGAGCCCTAGCAAAATTGAAGTCAATGGGAATCAGAGGGAAAACTCTCCACTGGTTGGAGTCCTACTTAGCACAAAGGAAAATGGTTGTGGTTGTTGGAGGCCAATCATCTCAGTCCCAGAACATCGCTGCAGGAGTTCCTCAGGGTAGTGTCCATGGCCCAAGCATCTTCAGCTGCTTCATCAAAGACCTTCCATCCATTATAAGGTCAGAAGCGGGGATATTCGCTGATGATTACACAATGTTTGGAACCACTTGCAACTCCTCATACTGCAGTAGTACGTGTCCACATAGCAAAAACTGGACAACATTCATGCCTTGGGCTCATGAGTGGCAAGTAACATTCACACCACACAAATGCCAGGCAATGACCATCTCCAACAAGAGACAATCTAAACGTCTCCTCTTGACATTCAATGGCATTACCAATCCCTCACTATCTACATCCTGGGGGTTACCATTGACCACAAACTGAACTGGACCGGCCATGAAAATATTGTGGTTACAAGAGCAGGTCAGAGGCTGGGAATTTTGCACTGAGTAACTCGCCTGCTGACTCCCCAAAGCCTGTCCTCCATCTACAAGGTGCAACTCAGGAGTGTGATGGATTGCCCTTCACTTGCCTGTATGAATGCAGCTCTAACAACACTTCAGCTCAACACCATCCAGGAGAAAGCAACTCACTTGTTTGGCACCCCATCCACCACCAACGCACAGTAGCAGCGATGTGTGCCATCTACAAGATGCACTGCAGCAACTTGCCAAGGCTCCTTCAACAGCACCTTCAAAACCCATGACCTTTCCCACCTCGAAGGATAAGGGCCGCAGGTTTCCCTTCAAGCTCACCTCCCTCCTGACTTGGAACTATATCACCGTTCCTCCACTGTTGCTGGATCTAAATCCTGGAACTCCCACAGCACTGTGGGATTTCCTGCACCAGATGGACTGCAGCTGTTCAAAAAGGCGGCTCACCACAACCTTCTCAAGGGCAATTAGGGATGGGCAACAAATGCTGGCGTTTCCAGTGACGCCTACATCCCATGAAAGAATAGAAGAAAAGATAGCAGCCTAAACCGCTCATTACTTTTTGAATGTTGAGACCAGAAAGTCACCTCTACCTATTTTCTAAGTGAATCTTACAAAATTCATCTAAAATGTAAAACCTTTTGTTTCATGATCTTGTATATCTATACCATTGTCAGCTTTCACACCAGACAGACTTAATACTACATTTCCATGGATGAGCCAGATATAGTTGCGTTCAGTGTCATGGATATAACATCAGCTTCCTACTTGTTACTGTAGAAAGCTATTTAACTTCATTGTTTGGAGATATCTTTCACAATGCCTAAATGATGCATCATCTTTACGAAAATGTTCAGAAACAAAAAAAGTTTTTCCAAACTACACATGATGTAAACTCAACCAAATTTTTTTTCATGTGCATGATGTCATTTGGTTCCTCTAGCTATTCACAACAGTTTCCTTTTAAGTTAATGATATGTCAGGCAACCATCAAAGTAGGCAGCATAATAACTGCATTCTATACAATAAGAAGAGTTTTTGGAAGATGCATTACCTTTGTTAAAGGCTTATGAGGACTGCATCAGAAAAGCAGGGCCTAGGAGATTTGCTAACTTACACCTCTTTCATGCATGGTTAAGTAAACAAAGAAAATATGTGCTGCTAATAGGTTTCAAGCACAGCTTCATTTGCAACAAATAGAACTATCAACTTGTTTCATTTGTGCAGAAACATCACTGGCACACAAAAATAATGAAATGACAATCCCCAAATAAAAATCATTAAAACATGTGCTGGAATGTCACCAGGGAGCACGTTGCTCAAAAGTCATTAAGAGTAGGAATTTGAAATGTTAAAGCTGGTTTAAATGTAAACTACAGATTAATCTCTAATCTTTTTAAACAGTTCATTAGAATCACTGGGAGAAAGGAGGATAAACAGAATTAACTTGGGAGCAGTTACAATTTTAATAAAATCAAACTGCTTGGTTTTTAAGTGTTAAAATGAGAAGGGAGAAAATCTGTTAGTTCATCAACAGGGCTGGCAGCATCTGTGGAGAGAGAGGCAGAGTTAATGTTTCAGGTCTGTGACCTTTCACTCTGCTTCTCTCTCCACAGATGCTGCCAGACCTGCTGAATATTTCCAGCACTTTGTTTTTATTTCAGATTTCCAGTATCCGCAGTATTTTGCTTTTATTCTCTCAGTTCGTTATTTTGATTTTAGTGTTGCCCACCAGATGTACAATCAAGATTGGCTTCTAACACAAGTACGGAATGAGAAAAAGGCCACTTAGGCCATTAAGTGCATTCCCTCCACAGGCCGCACACACCCCACCAAAGACTCTATACAAACCACCTCAGCCTCCAAAAAAACAAAGTGCAAGCTAGAATTTGAGGTAAATCTTACAACTCAATTACATTCTACAGGTAATTCATCCATCAGCCCACAGTACATGAACCATCTTGATGCATAGAGTATTTAATTATCTGTGGCTATTTTTAAAATCTCAATACCATTCTTAAAGGAACATTAATGAGTTAATTAATGCATCATGAAGCACTTTTGTTGGGGTCTGTTACACACATCTAGTATTTGATTCTCTTATCTCACTTAGGGTTTGTTATTCTTCTATTGCTGCAGTTACATTCTACATAAAATAACTTGCTGGGATCCACACCTCACACTTTGAAGAAAAAGAAGGAATCTGCATTTACGTAGTGCATTTCACAATCACAATATGTCCCGAAGAATTTTACATCCAATGAAGTGGATCTCTGTCATTTTCTTTCTGAATGTCCCTGTTTTCACGAAAATAGATTCAGTTTTGACAATCAGAATTGAGTGTCAGAAGCTACATGCTAATTGGACGTTTAGAGAGTGAAATCGCTTTCCAGTCTCTGGTTCAAGAAAGATTCATATCGACATCAGTGCAATCTGTTACTTTGATCACTGGTGGAAACCTCACAATCCAATGAGAATTCATGACCTTAATCCTGCGTCAAGTGTAATCAATTGGCTGCACTGACAAACAAGGCGCAGATCAGCCATGATCTCAACGAATGGTGGAACGGGCTGAGGGGCTAAATGGCCTATTCTTGTTCCTATCTTTACTTGCCTTTTGCAACAATATACAGCCAGCTGTGGCAAACGTCACCTCACCTGTTGCCCCTTAGAATGTTCTAGTGGTCAAGAAATTAAACAATGTGAATAGAATTTTCAGGCCTTGCTGGGAGCAGGAATGGAGGCAGGCAGGGCCTGAAAATACCGGCACTGGCCGCCGTGCCAGTTTCCAGTCGCAGTTCCCGGCCATTTTAGCGGAGCTGGGATCAGGGCTGGCAGGGCTACCTGCCCCGCATGGCAGATGGCTGCTTAGGCTCGTTAAGAGCCATAAGTCCAAGTAAAATCCAGTTTCCTGCACCGTCGGGGAGCCAGTTCAGGTGCCTAGAGGCGAGCACCAGGTGGCAGGCTGTTTGGGAGTGGCAGGAACTTTGAGAGCCCACCCACCATCCTTAATTGAACAGGGAACCTGTCTCCATGCCAATTAAAGGGGCATCTCTGTGATAATCCCAATGAGTGACTGTTTCTCCCCCAGGAGCAGGTTCAGGACACAGAATTTTTTTTTTTATTCTTTCACTGGTTGTGGGTATCACTGGCTAGGCCAGTATTTATTGCCCGTCCCTAATGGCCCTTGAGAATGTGATGGTGAGTCGCCACCTCGAACCGCTGCAGTCCATGTGGTGTAGGTACACCCACAGTGCTGTTAGGAAGAGAGTTCCAGGACTTTGACCCAGCAACAGTTAAGGATCGGCGATGTAGTTCCAAGTCAGGATGGTGTGTGGCTTGGTGGGGAACTTGCAGGTGGTGGAATCTGTCCTGCCGCTGCAGGAAAAATCCAGCCCAGTGATTGACTTTCTGAGCCACAGTAAGCAACATGATCTCTTTTGCTGAAGTTTTCAGATCTCCCTGTGAAATGGTGTAGAGCTATTCCATGGTTTCCAGGTTGAACCATAGCCTTATACATAACTCTTGAAAAATAATGAAAATTCTTCTGCATTTATAGACAAGGGTTGCTGGATATCTGCAGAGGGTCTGGGTCTCCTACAGCATTACCTTTTCTAGGTTTCTGTTACTGTTCCCCCTTCAACAACAACAGCGAACAATCTAAAGTAGAATATCTAAATTGGGCGAAGGCTCATTTCAAAAGGGTGAGAGGGAATCTGTCCAGGGTGAAATGAAACCAAAGATTGATGGGAAAAACTGTAACAGAGCAATGGGTTGTCTTTAAGGAGGAGATGTTACAGATATAGTCTAGGTGCATTTCAACAAGGGCGAAAGGTAGGGGAGCCAAAGCCAGGGCTCCTTGGATGATGAGGGAGATGGTGATTATAATGAAACAAAAAAAAAGGTTGTATGAATTCTTCAAGCGAGAACCAGGCCAAATACAATAAATTGGGAGGGGAAGTGAAGGGGGAAAAATGGCTGGCAAAGAAAGAATATGAGAATCAAATGGCAGTTAACATAAAAGGGAACCCAAAACTCTTTTACCGCCATGTAAATAGTAAGTGGGTGGTGAGAGGTGGGGTTGGGCCTATTAGGGACAAAGAGGGTGATCTATGCTTAGAGATTTGGGGCAAGGTTTGAATGCTTAATGAGTACTTTGTTTCAGTGTTTATTAAGGAAGAGGAATCTAACAAAATAACGGTAGAAGCGGGGATAGTAGAGGTAATGGATGGGGTGAAAATTGACAGGTAGGATGTACTGGAAAGGCTGGCTATGCCAGAGTGGATAAGTCACCTGATCCAGATGACCTGTAGACATTTAAAACCTGGACTACAAACTTAGTGGACAGACACAACCACTCTCATATTTCTTGGATGTAATGCAATAATGTGTTCACATTGCAGCTAAAATATTCTCAGTGTCGATTATTTTTTTAGGAGCTCTGGACCTTGTTGCACTATTCTACATTACACCAGCTTATTCAAGTAAAGTAATGTAGATTAGTACAATAATAGTGATCTTTTCAACAAAAATAGCTTGTGCTTATATAGTGCCTTCAACGTCAAAAAGCATCTTAAGGCGCTTCACAGAGCGTAATCAGGCAAAAATTAATACTGAACAAAGAAGGAGCTATTAAGAGAGTGACTAAAAGCTTGGTCAAGGTGGGTTTTCAGGAGGGCTTATAGGAAGAGGAGGTTGAGAGGCACAGGAAGGGAATTACAGAACTGAGAATTCAGTCTGAAGACACAGCCACCAGTGGTGGGGTGAAGGGATTTTGTGCTGCACAGGAGGAGTTGGAAAATGTAGAGGTCTTATAGGGTTGTAGAGCCGTAAGAGGTTACAGGGAGGGTTGAGACCATGAAGGGATTTGAACATGAGATGAAATTTTAACTTTGAGGTGTTAGGGGACTAGAAGCCAATGCAGAGTGTAACAGATGAGCATAGCTAGGAGAGCATTAGAGTAATCGAGCCTGGAGGTGACAAAGGCATGTATGAGTATTTTGGTCGAAGATAAGCTGAGCATATTTTAAATGTAACTGTAACCTATAGCTGAGCTCAGGATATCCTGTATAGCAGTAATTAGACTATGGCTTTAAGGAGACCAGCCACATTATATAAACAACTGCACTTTAGCAGAGGGTGGTAGGATGGTAGGGGCCTGGAACTCACTGCCTAAAAGAGTAGGGGAGGCAGAAACCCCCAACTCATTTAAAAGGTGTCTTGAAATGCACCTCAAGTGCTGTAACTTGCAGGGCTACGGATCAAATGCTGGAAGGTGGGAAAGGGGTTGGGCGGCTTGTTTTTTGGCTGGTGCAGACACGATAGGCCAAGTGACCTCTTTCTGTGCTGTTAACTGTCTATGATTCAATGAATGCATTGTGCAGTACATAAATTAAAAGCTGCTTCTGTCATTGCAAAACAATGCTGTCTGGTTTATTGTGACCAACACCATGGGCTTGTAATTTTTATGTCATGGATACTTCATCAGCTGGATAATACAGATGGTTTTCTAAATCAAATGATTTATTATAAAGACCTAAAGTAGAAATGAGACTGTAAATCTATTATAAAGGGCTGTTCAGTGGATGATTGGAGGTATGGAACTAAGAGCTTGATTACTCTAATGCTCTCCTAGCTACGCTGTCATCTGTCACACTCTACATTGGCTTCTAGTCCCCCAACACCTCAAAGTTAAAATTTCATCTTATGTTCAAATCCCTTCATGGTCTCAACCCTCCCTGTATCCTCCTCCAGCCCTACAACCTTCTAAGAACTCTGCATTTTCCAACTCCACCTGTGTAGCTCAAAATCCCTTCACCCCACCACTGGTGACTCTGTCTTCAGACAGATTTATCAACTGAACGCCAGAGGTGAGGTGAGAGTGACTGCCCTTGACATCAAGGCAGCATTTGACCAAGTATGGCATCAAGGAGCCCCAGTAAAACTGGAGTCAATGGGAATCGGGGTGGGGGGGGGGGGGGGGGGGAACTCTCCACCAGTTGGAGTCATACCTAGCGCAAAGGAAGATGGTTGTGGTTGTTGGAGGTCAATCATCTTAGCTCCAGGACATGACTGCAGGAGTTTCTCAGGGTCGTGTCCTGTTGTGGGCGGCACAGTGGCGCAGTGGTTAGCACCGCAGCCTCACAGCTCCAGCGACCCGGGTTCAATTCTGGGTACTGCCTGTGCGGAGGTTGCAACTTCTCCCTGTGACCGCGTGGGTTTTCACCAGGTGCTCCGGTTTCCTCCCACAGCCAAAGACTTGCAGGTTGATAGGTAAATTGGCCATTATAAATTGCCCCTAGTATAGGTAGGTGGTAGGGGAATATAGGGGAGGTGGGGATGTAGTAGGAATATGGGATTAGTGTAGGATTAGTATAAATGGGTGGTTGATGGTCGGCACAGACTCGGTGGGCCGAAGGGCCTGTTTCAATGCTGTATCTCGAAATAAATAAAAAAATAAAATAAATAAAGAACAGTACAGCACAGGAACAGGCCATTTGGCCCTCCAAGCCTGCGCCGATCTTGATGCCTGTCTAAACTAAAAATCTTCTGCACTTCCGGGGACCGTATCCCTCTATTCCCATCCTATTCATGTATTTGTCAAGATGCCTCTTAAACGTTGCTATCGTACCTGCTTCCACCACCTACCCTGGCAGCAAGTTCCAGGCACTCACCACCCTCTGTGTAAAGAACTTGACTCGCACATCCCCTCTAAACATTGCCCCTCGCACCTTAAACCTATGTCCCCTAGTAACTGACTCTTCCACCCTGGGAAAAAGCTTCTGACTATCCACTCTGTCCATGCCACTCTGTAACTTTGTAAACCTCTATCATATCGCCCCTCCACCTCCGTCGTTCCAATGAAAACAATCCGAGTTTATGCAACCTCTCCTCATAGCTAATGCCCTCCAGACCAGGCAAAATCCTGGTAAACCTCTTTTGTACCCTCTCCAAAGCCTCCACATCCTTCTGGTAGTGTGGCGACCAGAATTGCACGCAATATTCTAATTGTGGCCTAACTAAAGTTCTGTACAGCTGCAGCATGACTTGCCAATTTTTATACTCTGTGCCCCGACCGATGAAGGCAAGCATGCCGTATGTCTTCTTCACTACCTTATCCACCTGCGTTGCCACTTTCAGCGACCTGTGGACCTGTACGCCCAGATCTCTCTGCCTGTCAATACACCTAAGGGTTCTGCCATTTACTGTATGCTGTGTTCTAGGCCCAACCATCTTCAGCTGCTTCATTAATGACCTTCCTTCAATCATAAGGTCAGAAATGGGGATATTCGCTGATAATTGCAAAATGTTCAGCACCATTTGCGACTCCTCAGATGCTGAAACAGTCCGTGTCAAAATGCTGCAAGACTTGGACAATATTCAGGCTTGGGCTGATATGTGGTGCGAATGTTACTTGCCACTTATGTGCCAGGCAATGACCATCTCAAACAAGAGAGCATCTAACCGTCTCTCCTTGACATTCAATGGCATTATGATTGCTGAATCCCCCACTATCAACATCCTGAGTGTTACCATTGACCAGAAACTGAACTGGCGTAGCCATATAAATACCATGGCTACAAGAGCAGGTCAGAGGCTCAGGATGCTGTTGCAAGTAACTCACTTCCTGACTTCCCCCAAGCCTGTTTACCATCTACAAGGCACAATTCAGGAGTGTGATGGAATACTGTCCACTTGCCTGCATGAATGCAGCTCCAACAACACTCAAGATGCTCAACACCATCCAGGACAAAGCAGCCCGCTTGATTGGCACCCGATCCACAAACATTCTCTCCCTCCACCACCGCGCACGGTGGCAGTAGTGTGTACCATCTACAAGATGCACTGCAGCAGCATACCAAGGCTTCTTAACACTTTCCAAACCTGCGACCTCTACCACTTTTAAAAGGACAAGGGCAGCACCACCTGCAAGTTCCCCTCCAAGCCACACAACATCCTGACTTGGAACTATATCGCCATTCCTTCACTGTCGCTGGGTCAAAATCCTGGAACTCCCTTCTTGATAGTATTATGGGTGTACCTACTCCACATGGACTGCAGCGGCTCAAGAAGGCAGCTCACCGCCACCTTCTCAAGGGCAATTAGGGATGGTCAATAAATGCTGGCCTTGCCAGCGATGCCCACGTCCCATGAATGAATAAAAAAGTTAAGAAATCTAAGGACTTGCTTAAATGACATATTACTTAGTTACAAAATGATGATCTCTGGCTGAAGAATCACACTTGAAGTCTCAGATTTCACTTTAATGAAGATTTAACAAGCTTCAATGAAGAGTTCTGTTCACCACAGCAGCATTGCCTATCTGACCTTACAGCAGCCCCCAGGTCAGGTGTTTTCCCCAAAACACTGCATTACTTTCAGTTTCACTTCCAAGTACGATATAGTCTCGAATACTCAAGCTCACACAATCATGACATCGATCAACTCCAGCACATTGAAATAGCATACTGTTATGATCCTGTAGTTTTTTTCTAGGAAGAATGCGGCGTGCCTTTAAGATTGGAAAAGAGCTGTACTGCTTTAAGGCAGCAAGCTCTAAAGACAGAGTCAAAGAGTGCATTTTCGTTGCCTTGGATACAGCCATTCGGAGACTGTGATTCAAAGGGTGCATTCTCGTTGCCTTGGATACAGCCACTTGGACTTAGCATCGAGAGGTACATTTGTTACTATTCAATTTTGAACTGGCTTATAGTGCAAACAGTCTGTTCCAACAGAGGAGACACAGACAGATAGCTAGCTGTGTGTTAGCACCTGAAAGAAGCACTCTTAGCCCATTTAACTGAAGGAAGAGAATTTAGTCTGATTATTTATTATCTCAAAATTCTAAAAAGGTCAAGACAAAACAGAGATCTCTGATAATTTAAACTGAAGGAAGGGAAGTTAGACTGTGACGACCTTTTCTCCCTCAAAAATTCTAAAGCCAAATTGATTCAGTTAAAAAATGTTTGCAAGTTGTTAATTGTTGAAATTCAACGCTGGAGTAGGAAAGCATCACTTACTGCTGGAATTAAACTACGGACTGTTCTACTGTTGAAGAACCTTTTTCCCCCCATCGGACGGCTGTGAGGACTTCAAGCAACATTGGACTGTAAATTTGCAAGGACTCTAATTTTTTCTATTTTAAATGTTGTTTTTGTCTTCGTAGTGTTTAAGAATTTAGTTTTTCTAATTAAACAGCTAACTTGTTGATTTAAAGACACCTGGTTTGGTTGGCCTCATTCGGAGGTTAATAGATGGTACAATTTGGTTAGGTCTTTCTTTATCTTGGCAAGTTTAAAATGATATGTTAGGCGATCTGTGGAGGGACAGGATTGAATTAACAGTGCATTTCTCCCACCACAATCAGAATCGTATATTTTGATTGGGGGCTTTGACTGGAGCGGTCAGTCTTAACAATACTGATTATGATCCCAGGTCATTTTATTGCCCAGAGTTGAATTTGGGTTGTGCAATGTAACAGATTTCCCAGAATACACCTATGCTGTTCAGTCAGCGGTTTGAGCAAAACTTTTTATCTTTTAGTATTTTCTTACTTCAAATACTTTTAAACTTATTTGGAGAAAAGCTAGCAAACAAATTTCAAAATTTTTACTGAGAACATTTATATATTTTTTAAAGAGACCCTGTCTGTATGTGAGAGTAAAAATGACTGTCCTGATTATACACACCTTGTAGCTTTTATGTTCTGTAAAGTTGAGAAAGTGAGTGACATTGATGTTGGAAAGAAAGGGAGGTTGGGGCCAGAGAAACGGGTTGGTTTGCCAGCTCTTGAGTACTATTGGAAAATTGATCATATCTTCAATCACATGATATTTGATCACATTCATAGTTGGTGGGGATGGACAGGAGGCGCTCTAGATGGCGGGAATGGCTGAGAACTTAAGGCAGTCTTCTCGAGAGCTCCCAGCTTTACAACAGAGGTGACGGAGGTACAAAGTTGTACGAATTCTGAATATAATATACCTTTCTCCTAGGTTGTTAGCAGCAGTTCCTAGGAGAGTAATCCTCTGTTCAGGGAGACTCCTGGACACTCCGGGAGGGTTTGCAGCTCTACCAAACCCTCTGACAAAGCTGTTATGAAACCAGTTGTTAGAAGCCGCACAAAATAGGCCTAATGATGATTGCCCGATCTCTGCCTGTCACTTGCCACAGTAATATTTGGTGTAACCCAAATACACACATTTTAGTGATTGAACCCTTTAAACCAAATAGTAGTAAGCAAATAAAATGTTGGTTTTATATACACATGTACCTGTACACCTGGGAGTAATTATACTGTTGTAATGTAATCTAATCTTGTCTCGAGTTAATTCATCGCGATTTCAGTCTTGAAATTTATAGTATCTGAACTTATTGATAAGTACTAAAGTCTTGTAACTCTTGGTGTTTGTTTTATTTTGGATTCTTGCATCTTATTTAAAAGGATATCTCTATTCTACAGCTTGTAAATGCAATGGACATGCAAATGCTTGCCATGTCCAAACAGGAAAATGCTTCTGTACAACAAAAGGAATCAAAGGAGATCAATGCCAGTTGTGAGTATTTGAAATCCTCTTGATTGAAATTATTTTAACTATTTTTAGTTACTGTTAGAAATATTATCCATTATTTTGTGTTCTGAAATCTAAATGTAACTGAGCCATGAGCAATCCAGCAAAATTAATAAAATTTCAGGGACATGAGCATGCTTTTGCATTGGGTTATCCGAAAAACAAATGCTAATGGATACAGCAGCAGAAGGAACACACGTTTATAGTGTTAAATCTAAGACAGTTTTTCTAATACCTTGCTGTTACCAAGATTTTTTTAAATAAAGCACTAGACCATGGACTTATTTATCTGGATGGATTGAAAAGCACTTAACGCTTCAAATTGATTACCCATGTAAATTGCCAACTTTACTCAAATAATTTTCAGATTTCGAATTTGGAATGTGCTACCAGTAACTAAATTATTCCCAAATTGTGCAGCACTGCTTGTAGATTATGTGATGTATCTTGACCAATAGCAGAATTTTTCAGGTGCTGAATTAATTCAATAGACAGAAAATTAAGTTACCTTAAATGCTATTGACAAATGATTCTCCCTTCTGGCTGGAGTAAGTCAAATGGTACACGTTTCTGACATGTTGAATTAAGTAAAAATAATCTAGTTACATGAAAAAGGAAAAGTGTCACTGCATTATATAACCAAATTGGTGACTATGTAAATAGAGTTTCAAAGCAACGATTTGTGATGTTTTAATTTGTTCTTAAACCCAATGTCCCATTGTGTATTGGTTACCTAATCACGTGTATGTTTTATTGAATAAGCACTAATTGTTACTCTTAACATAAATTTTCTCAATTCTGTTTGTGTGCGACAGAGGAATTTTACTCTTGGGTTTTTAAAAATGATTGCTAGCTGAGAGTTTAAAGACCACATATAGGAATTCTTGAGAATTTTAGTTCTTCTGGTGCAGTCAATATCAAGTCAAAAAAAAGGCAGAATTTAGGCATAGAGATCATACCTCTACATAACATAGTATTGCTGGTAGGGGGTTATTAAAAGTCCTGTGAGTGACAAAGATATATTAGTAAGAGTTCTTACAACTGGATGTAGCTGGCATGACTCAATCAACTATTACAAATAAATTTGCAGTACAATGCAAGGCATTTATTTTTTTTAGATTTTTCTCTTGCTATGGCCATCTTCAGAATTAAGGATTATTCTTCTGTGCCCTTGAGCTACAACAGTAAAGAATGACCAGTTTTTTAACCTGAAATCCCATGAATGAGTTACTGGCAAAGCAAAATTTATTCATACACTGACCATTAAGTGGAATCATATAGGAGAGCTTAGAAAATATCATTGCTGAATTGATGTTTCACCATGAAGAGATGCAATTTCTCCACTTATGTTCTTTAAGCAGTTTATAATAAATCCTAATTCAACCATCTTTCAAAAAGCAAATAACTAATTGATGAAAATTAATTGTGTTCAATGAGGTTTTAGTGCCTAATTGAGTGAGGATTTCTCAGACGAATGCCTGGAATTTTATCTCTGTTATTGAGCATTCAAACGCTGAATGTGGTTCTGTCCAGTACTCTCAACAGTGAATCGTTAATAATATTGAAAGAAATTGCAACTTTTTAAAAAAAGTTGCTTATTTCTAAACACTGAATCTTGCACAGTACAATCTCTGCCAGATGAATTCAACATTAAGACAGCTGTAGCTAGCCCACAATTCATCGAGCCATTATGGCACAGAAAGAGGCCATTTAGCTATCAGGTCCATGCTGACTCTCTGTAGAGCAAGCCAATCAGTCCCATTCCCACTGCTCTATCCCCATAGCCCTGCAAATTAATTTCTCTCAAGTGCCCATCCAATTTCCTTTTGAAATCATTCATCGTCTTCACTTTCATCACCTTTGTAGGCAGCAAGTTCTCGATCATTGCCACTTGCTGTGTTAAAAAGACTACTTCCTCATCTTATTCCTCTGCATCTCTTGCCCAAAATCTTAATTCTGTGTCCCCAAGTCTTTATGCCATCAGCTAATGGGAACAGCTTTTCTTTGTCTATGTTATCTAAACCTGTCATAATCGTATACACCTCTATCAGATTTCCCTTCAATCTCCTTTGTTCCAGGAAGAACAGCCCAAGCTTATCCAGTCTAACCTTGCAGCTAAAATCCCTCATCCCATGAACCATTCAGGTAAATCTCCTCTGCACCCTCTCGAGGACACTCACATCCTTCTGTTACGACCTGGTGAGAAAGAGGTCTCCGGTTCCCTTTCAGCCTTCAGCTGGTCTTACTGTAACAGGGTTTAATTTTAAACACACTGTGTTTTAAGCTTTGGTTTAGCTCCGGAGCTTCCTGTTGCTTGCCATTTCAACACCCCCCCCCCCCCCCCCCCCCCACCGTGTTCTCATGCCTACATATCTGTCCTGGGCTTGCTGCAGTGTTCCAGTGAAGAACAACACAAGCTTGAGGAACAGCATCTCATTTACTGATTTAGGCACACCTACAGCCTGCCAGACTGAACATTGAGTTCAATAATTTCAGAGCATGACGGGCCCACCTTTTTCTTTTTTCTTTGTTTATTTGTTTATTTTATTTTAGTTTCTTTCATCATTCATTTTTTTTTAACCACTGTTTTTTTCATGTTTGTGCTTTGGGCCAAGCTGTTCATTTTTCTGTCAAATAATACCCTCTCTGCACTAACGCTTTGTCTTTCCGTACACCATTAACATACAGTTTGCCTTTCCTGCATCACCTTCTGGTCAGTTATTCTCTGTGACACTGTCCTATCAGCACCTGCCCTTTGGTTATCTCTTGCCCCACCCCCGCTTTATTTGCTTACAACCTATTACATTTCTAACCTTTGCCAGTTTGGATGAAAGATCACTGACCTGAAACGTTAACTCTGCTTCTCTCTCCACAGATGCTGCCAGACCTACTGAGTATTTCCAGCATTTCTTGGTTTTATTTCAGATTTCCAGCATCTGCAGTATTTTGCTTTTGTTTTAGTGTTTTTAGCTCCCGCTTGGTGAATCCTTGTTCACCGCCTTCCATTTATAAGGCAAAGAAACCAGCACAAATAGGCTTTCTTAGGTTTAAAGAAGAAAAATTGACTTTTATTAAATTAAACTCTAATTCGGTTGGCGCCTACAGATACACGACGCGCCCACATTAGCATGCATACGCAATACACACATGCAAATAGAGACAGAAAAAAGTAGAAGAAAAATAAAGTGGAAAATTTTGAGGCAATATCTGAAGAGTTTTTGTTACGGTTCTTTGAGCTCACTGTAGAGTCCTTAATTGTAAGTAGATTTTGCTTTTCATTGGGGCCCTGTATTCTTCTTAAACCTTGTTCCCTGTAGGAGACTTTTCTCTCTTTCATGTGTCTTCAGTGGATTCAGAGGCTTGTAAGAATGAGATGGGAGCAGACAGGAGAGATCTTCTCAGTCCAGGAGCAAACAGACTCTCTTTGTTCAAACTGTACAATTCAGAAAACCCCAGGTTGCCAAGCAGGTTAGTCATGTGACTAACTGGTCTGACCACGTCTTGGATTGTATCAACTTAGCAGTCTTTGGAATACTTCCCTTCCACACAATACCTGGTGATCAAAGTCCATTGTGGGTTGAATGTGTCAGGGAATGGTCCTTTGTCCTTCCAATCGCCATCTGTTAATATATAAATGTCTTTTCCAGCCATGGCTAATGTGTTTAACAAGTCCTTTCTTCACACCAGTAACAGTTTAAAATCAATGTTCATGGCAAATTAATGCGCCTCATTCTTGGCAGGTGAATGCCTAGCATGGCACCTCCACACTCAGCGGAATGAAATGCGATTTTAGAAAAGCGCATTTCATTAAAAGGTTCAAGAGAATATATAAGATACAGGGAAAAAACATGCATTTCTCTCATTCATTTCCATTAATTCATAAATCCTAAAACTTATTAAAATCGCCCCTTTTTGGTACCCGATCAACATGTGGTTCTTTTTTGGGGAAGTTTCTCTTCCATTTGCCCATTTCCATGGCTGCCTAGGGTCTTGTTCCTGCGATGGTAATTTTTTTTTAGGAGAGGCAGTAGTGGGCAGGTCTATCATGAACACTCTTTCAGTACTTTGCAGAGTCATGCAAAGGCTTTTGACTTTGTGGGGGAGGATGGTTGGTTTTCTTTGGTTCTGACTGTGGGGGAGGATTCTTTGCTAATCTCCCCTTTGCCCCAAAGAACATTCATGCTGCAGGTATTTGTGCAGTCTCTACTGCACTCCCCTCTGGCACTTTGACTAGGTGAAGCATCACCCTCATGGTTTCTCTGTCCCCTAGAGGTCTATCTTGTTCTCTGCAGGTTCCTGTAAATGCTGTTAGCAACTCTGGGGGGTGATTCTAGTGTCTGCATCTACATAGGAGGATCTGGGGTCTACCTTTTCACATTTTACGGGGTTGGCTGACCAGACAGCATGGGTTTTCATCCGGGATTCCTCCTGGACTTCCTTTGACCTGCCACTTTGGTCACTTTTTCCCCTTCCCTGTCTAACCTTTTGCGAGCCTTGTGCCTGACAGTCCTTTTTGGTTCTCAGCGGGGCTCCCTTATGGTTCACTAGCCCTCTGCTGGAGGGTCCTCCTGACGCCGGTACAGGACTTAAGGGTGTAGGTTTCACTGTAGGTTGGGCATTTCCTTCAACCTGGCACATGTGGAAACTCCTGCCGTACTCCACCACATCTTTGTGGAGTTTTGGCCAGTCAAACTGCTGTCGTTTGTGGGCTTTGGTCTTTCGTATTCTGGCATGTACAGCCACTGTAGTCTCTTGGGCCCTTCTTAATATTTCTCTCTGGTTCCTCTGTGGCACCACTAATTGGTGAACTACTGTCTACTCCTTGCTCTCAGGTCTGTGAGGAGAACTCCATTTCCTCATCAGTACCTCATTCTTTAAATAGTAGCAATCAGGGACTCCCTCTGCTTCACTTTCAGACTGGGCAGCCTGTGCTAACTCTTGCAACACTGGGTCGGTTCGCTGAGCCTCAGCTAAATTCACTCCCTGGGTCTTCTAACTTCCCAAAGAAAGTCTCGGACAGACAGGCCTTATGGTCATTTGCCTGAAGTGCCAGTGCACTCTCCTCTGCGGGAACTGGTTTGATCATGGTCTCATTCATTACACATTCAGGGAAACTGCAGAGGGCCCTCTCCTGCCACTGCACTGTCTCTCTGACCTCCTGCGGTCTTTCTTTCACTACTGGGGGGGCTACCACCTTCACCCCCGCCAGATCGTTACCTAGGAGCAGGTCAACCCCATCCACAGGCAAACTAGGGACAATCCCTACGCTGACCTGTCTTGAAACTAGGTTGCATTCCAAGTGCACCCAGTGTACAGGTACAGGCACACACTGACTTCCAATACCATTCACCACCATTCTGGTGTTCACTGCACACTCTGGGGGAAAGGTCAGGCCGTTTCCCTGTAAAAGGGATCTAGTGCCCCCTGTATCCCTGAGGATTACTATGGGCTTGCTTGCCCCACTCAAGGGGAATGGGGTTACTTTCCCTTCAGACACAAAACCCTGATAACCTTCAGGAATCCTATTAAATTTTCCTGCGCTTGCAGTAGTAAACTTCCTGGGTCTCACACTTACAGCAGTTAAAGCCACAGCTTGTTCTGCTGTTCTTTCCATCAAGTTCTCTTCTTCACTGAGCAGGTGTGCCCTGATTAACTCTACAGGTTTTCCCTTTAGTTTCCAGCAGTCAGCTCTTAAATGCCCTGCTTTATTACAATGCAAGCACACTGGTCTTGCTCCTGCTCATAGCACCTTCCTTTTTGGCTAGAGGAGGGCTCCCCTGTGTCTCTTGCTTTTCTTTGTCTCCCAGGACTGCTTGGGCTCCTATCACCTTCCCACCATTTGTCCTTTTCGGATTTATGGGGATGATTAGGAAAGGTTCTGCCCTGGGAAACCAACTTACAAATTAAAGCAAACTGATCGGCCAACACAGCTATTTGCCGGGCTCTCTGAACCCACTGCTCCTCTACATTGGTCTTTATGGCGAGTCGGAGAGAGTGTTTAAATTCCTCTTACAGAATTACTTGATTAGATTAGATTAGAGATACAGCACTGAAACAGGCCCTTCGGCCCACCGAGTCTGTGCCGAACATCAACCACCCATTTATACTAATCCTACACTAATCCCATATCTCTACCAAACATCCCCACCTGTCCCTATATTTCCCTACCACCTACCTATACTAGTGACAATTTATAATGGCCAATTTACCTATCAACCTGCAAGTCTTTTGGCTTGTGGGAGGAAACCGGAGCACCCGGAGAAAACCCACGCAGACACAGGGAGAACTTGCAAACTCCACACAGGCAGTACCCGGAATCGAACCCGGGTCCCTGGAGCTGTGAGGCTGCGGTGCTAACCACTGCGCCACTGTGCCGCCCTACTTCTCTGAGATTCTCATAGCTGAGCTGTACTTTAAGAGCCCACAGCCACTGGTCAAAGCCAGCTGCTTAGTTCTTTCAAACTCCAGCTAAGTTTGATTAGCTTGTTTCTTGAGAGTTCTGAATTTTTGGCGATGGGCTTCAGGTACTTATTCCTATGCTATCCCAAGGATAGCATTTTTTGTCAGTTCATAATTTGATGAACTCTTATCTGGCAACAGGGAATAAACCTCATGTGCTTTTCTAATTAGCTTGCTTTGTCGTAAAATAGGCCAGGTTTTAGCTGGCCATTTTAGCTGCCTTGCCAATTTCTCAAAGGACACAAAAATCCTTCTACATCCTCCTCATTGAATCTTGGAATTAGTTGAGCTAGTTTTAACAATTTTGTACCCAGCCCTGAATTACGCTCCTCCACATTAGCCATGCTTATGCTGGGGTTACTCTGTCGCCCCCTCGTTAACTCAAGCCGCTTCAACTCTTCTCTCCTCGCATTCTTTCTGGAATGTTCTCTCTCTCTGTCTCTGTCTCTGTCTCTGTCTCTCTCTCTCTCTCTGTCTCTCTCTCTCTCTCTCTCTCTGTCTCTCTCTCTGTCTCTGTCTCTGTCTCTCTCTGTCTCTGTCTCTCTCTCTCTGTCTCTGTCTCTCTCTCTCTCTGTCTCTCTCTCTCTCTGTCTCTCTCTCTGTCTCTCTCTCTCTCTGTCTCTCTCTCTGTCTCTCTCTCTCTGTCTCTCTCTCTCTGTCTCTCTCTCTCTCTCTCTCTCTGTCTCTCTCTGTTACTTCAGATTCCAGGGAATAATGGTTGGCCACTAGCCTTAGGAATTCAGACTTCTTAGCCTTGCCACGTACAGTGATCCCACACTGCTGAGCCATTTTCCTCAACTCCTCCATAGACGGTGCTTTTTAACTTATCGCACGTTACTTCACCCTGGCTTGGGGAGCTACTAGCTTCAGTTGCAGACATGTTAGTATTCAATCACACAACCACAAGAAAACCTATATTGAAATCTTGTTTTTTTTTTGATTGGGAACAATTTGGTTTCCCACTTCCAATTTCTCTTGTTTGTCTGTGGGTAAAATCCAGGATGGTAGCACCCAAATTTCCATTACGACCCGGTGAGAAAGAGGTCTAGGGTTCCCTTTCAGCCTTCACCTGATCCTATTTTAAACACACTGTGTTTTTAGTTTCCCCCTTGGTGAATCCTTGTTCACTGCTTTCCAATTATAAGGCAAAAGAACCAGCACAAACAGGTTTTCTTCATTTTAAAGAAGAAAAGTGGACATTTATTAAACTTAAACTCTAATTTGGTTGACGCCTATGGATACATAGCCCACGCTCGCATGCATACACGATACACACATGCAAATAGAGACAGAAAAGTACAGAAGAAAAATAAAGTGGAAAAGTTTGAGGCAATTTCTGAAGAGATTTTGTTACAGTTCTTTGAGCTCACTGTAGAGTCCTTGATTGTAGGTAGATCTTGCTTTTTGTTGGGGCCCAGTATTCTTCTTAAACCCTTGTTGGCTGTCAGAGACTTTTCTCTCTTGGGGTTCATGTGTCTTCAGTGGATTCAGAGGCTTGTGAGAATGAGATGGGAGCAGACAGGAGAGATATTCTCAGTCTAGGAGCAAACAGACACTCTGTCCAAACTGTTTGTACAATTGAGAAAACCCAGGTTGCCTAGCAGGTTAGTCATGTGACTAACTGGTCTGACCGCGTCTTGGATTGTATCACCCTAGCAGTCTCTGCAATGTTCCTCTTACGCACAATACCTCGCGATTAAGGTCCTTTGTGGGTTGAATGTGTCAGGATATGGTCCTTTTGTCCTTCCAATCACCGTCTGTTAATGTGCCATGACTGATCTGTTTAACAAGTCCTCTCTTCACTCCAGTAACAGTTTAAAATCAATGTTTATGGCAAAATTAATGTGCCTCATTCTTGGCTAGTGGAGGCCTGGCATGACACTTCCTAAAGTGTGGTGACCAGAACTAGATGCAATCCTCTAGTTGTGGCCTGATCAGAGCTTTATAAAGGTTGAGCATAACTTACTTGCTTTTGTACTCAATACCTCTATTATGAAGCCCAAGATCCCATCTGCTTTGCTAACTTCACTGAAGGTGGCAGGACATATCAACAAAGGTCTAGGCACTTGAAACCTCAGGGCCCTCTGTCTCTGCGCACTAAAGGCCTGCTACCCGACCCGAACCCGATGAGACCCGACGACGTGTCGGGTCGGGCTGCTCTTCCAGATCTAGCTTTCGGGCTCAGGCTAGGTCCGGGTCGGGGACACACAGCAAGAATCGCAGCGAAGTGTTAAAAGTAAACAAAACTTACCTGAGCTGTGAGTCCGGGATGTCAAAGATGGAAACTCTGAGTCTACGCAGTGAGTGATTGAGCATCTCTATGATGTCATCGCGCTCATGCTGCAGCTTCCTGAGGATTGGGAGTCGGAAGTTAAGTAAAGAGAACATTCCAGTGGTCGGGTCGGACGCAGGGGACAAACAGAGGGACTCGGGCCGGGTCAGGCTCGGGTCCGATGTGGCTCCGTCGGGTTCGGGTCGGGTTTTTTTTTTGTGACTTGAGCAGGCCTTTACTGCGCACCCTCCAGCACTGTCTGCCAAAATGCAACATCTCAGATTTCTCTGTATTAAATTCCATCTGCCACTTGTCTGCCCATTCTGCTAGCCTATCTATGTCCTTTTGCAGTCAATTGGTATTATCCTCACTACCACTCTTCCAAGTTTGGAATCATTGTCAAATATTGAAATTTTACTCTGTCTTCCAAAATCCAAGTCATTCTTTCTACCAAAAAAAGCTGTGGTCCTAGCACTGAACCTTGGGGAACAGCACTGTTTACCATCCTCCAGTCTGATAAATAACCATTTACCATGACTTGATGTTTTCTGTCCTTAAGCCAATTTTTTTTATTCAAGCTAACATTGATCCTCCTATTCTAGAGTCCTAATTTTGTTACCCAGCCTTTTATGTGGTACTTTGTTAAAGGCTTTCTCAAAATCTTTATCGATAACTTTTCCTTCTTCAACCTTCCCTCTTACATCATCAAAAATTCTATTAGATTCGTCAAGCACAATCTGCTTTTTACAAATCCATGCTGGCTCTCCTTAATTAGCTGGAACCGCTCCCAGTGACTGTTGATTTTTTTTTTCCCCCTGATTATTGTTTCTAAAACCTTAACCATCACTGATGTTAAACTGACCAGCTTGTAGTTAGGCGGGATGTCCTTAAACCCTTCTTGAATAAGGGTGTTACATGTGCCACTCTCCATCCTCTGGCACCTCTCCCTTATCTAGGGAAGATTGGAAGCTTATGGCAAGCCCTTCTGCTATCAACACTGACAATTCCTTTAGCAACCTTGGTTGCAAGTGGACCAGGTGACTTCTCCACTCTAAGCATTGGCAGCCTTTCCAGTACATCCTTCTTATCAATTTTCACTCCATCTATTACCTCTACCATCTCCGCTTCTACCGATATTTAGTCAGCATCCTCTTCCTTAGTGAACAGATACAAAGTACTCATATAATATTCTAGCCTTGCCGTGTGCCTCTGAGCATATATCACCCTCTTTGTCACTCTGAGGACCTACACCGTCTCTTGCTACCCACTTACTATCTACATGATTTTTGGGTTCCCTTTTATGTTAACTGCCATTTTATTCTCATATTCTCTCTTTGCCAGTCCTATTTTCCACTTCACTTCCCCTCTCAACTTACTGTATTTGGCCTGGTTCTTGCTTGAAGAATTCACCTGACATGCATCATACATCTTTTTTCGTTTCATTATATTGTCTATCTCCCTCCTTCATCCAAGGTTCCCTTACTTTTTGGAATGTACCTAGCCTGTACCTGAAATATCCCTTCCTTAAGATCACCCATTGTTCTGTTGTGGTTTTTTCTGTCAATCTGGTTCCATTGTATCCTGGCTCGATTCCCTCTCATCCCATTGAAGTTAGCCCTCCTCCAATTTCGAAGTTCTACTTTAGATTGTTCCTTGCTCTTCTCCATTATTAATCTAAACTTTATTATATGATGATCGCTCCAACCCAAATGTTCTCCCAAATACTTGGTCCACTTGGCCGACCTCATTTCTGCCATTTCATCCAGAAATGCCTCCTTCCTAATTGGACCGAGAACGTAGTGGTCAAGGAAGTTCTCCTGAATACATTTCAGAAATTCTTACCCCCATCCTCACCCTTTACTCTGATATTATCCCAAATGAAATTTTGGTAGTTGAAGTCCCCTACTATCACCACTGTATTGTTCTTGCACATTTCTGTGTTTTCCCTGCATTTTTGCTCCTCTATCTTTGAATATTCAGTGGCCTGTAGAATAGCCCCAATTGTGTGATTATCCCCTTTCTGCTTCTTAATTCGAACATCCTCTGATTTTTTTTTTGATTTAGATTTAGAGATACAGCACTGAAACAGGCCCTTCGGCCCACCGAGTCTGTGCCGACCATTAACCACCCATTTATACTAATCCTACACTAATCCCATATTCCTACCACATCCCCACTTATCCCTATATTCCCCTACCACCTACCTATACTAGGGTCAATTTATAATGGCCAATTTACCTATCAACCTGCAAGTCTTTGGCATGTGGGAGGAAACCGGAGTACCCAGAGGAAACCCACGCAGACACAGGGAGAACTTGCAGACTCCACACAGGCAGTACCCAGAATTGAACCCGGGTCGCTGGAGCTGTGAGGCTGCGATGCTAACCAATGCGCCACTGTGCCGCCCATTCTTTGGGAAGACATTGTAGTGTTGCAATCAGTACTGCCACCCTAGCTCCCTTTTTTTGTTCACTATCTTTTCTGAACACTTTGTATCCTTGAGTATTAAGCACCCAGTCCTCATCATTTTTAAGCCACGTTTCTGTTTTTGCCACTACATCATATTACTACATGACTAATTGTGCTTGTAACTGACCAATTTTATTCACCACACTTTGGACTGAATTTAGTTGAGCTCCTGACATTGGGCTCCGAAGCTTGGGTGGGGGGGGGTGCTGCTGAAAGATCGCTGAGGTAGCGGCCCACCACAGATTCTGATGCTGGGAATGCTGGACCTGATCTTCCTGGCGACGGGACCTGCCTTTACATATGCAAAAAGCTTCTCTGCATACATTATTATGCATCTCTGTGCAATTCAACTATCAGTTTATGATCTTCAGCTAGACGTGTGGCACTCGTGCCTTCACGTTCGCGCCCCAGAATACCAGGCCCCATCGAGACCAGAGTCCTTGGAGCCTGTGAAGGTCGCTAAGTACTGTCCTGCTCCCCTGTTCTTTGCGAAGCCGAATTAATTTGCCCGATGGGGTTCTGAACTCTGCATCCATGAAGGGGGGCAACTCTGCACCCGTGAATGGCTCAGGGGGGCGTGGTACGTGACTCACCTTGCATTCGGGCAACAATGTTTGTGTGAGAGGGCTGAACAGTGGAAGTGGATGAGCATTTTACCTGTGTTGGAGGGCACAAATGTAAAACGTTATAACCTCCTGTTACTGGTGCTCCAATGCAGGCAACATGGAATGATAATACTGTGTCCACACTTGAATCACCCTGAGGGGGTACCCCAGATGTGGAGTACAGGCTCCCCATCTCCCCCTCAAGGCTTGTAGGAACCTCGCTGCTCTCTGGAGAAGGACTGGGAACAAAAATACTCACCAGGCTCCTGGTCCCTTTCTCGTCTTGCCACTGCTGC
Source organism: Heterodontus francisci (assembly GCF_036365525.1). NCBI lineage: Eukaryota > Metazoa > Chordata > Chondrichthyes > Heterodontiformes > Heterodontidae > Heterodontus > Heterodontus francisci. The sequence continues at coordinate 65,719,397 of NC_090390.1, forward strand.
GTCGAGCCCATGGCCAAGACGAGGGTTTGCAGGTCAGCGCATCAGTGGAATCTGGCTCTCCATGAGGGTCACCAACCTCTCCATGGCAGTTGTCATTCCCACTGTCCGCTCAAGGCCGCACATGGCCTCTGGCATCTCTGCCAAGTGTTACCTTACTTCTCCATGCAGCTCCAGCATGACCTGTGCTGCCGTCACCAGAGGCTCATCAGCAGCCTTGGGGCTCAGCGTGGGCCTGGACACCCACAGTCCTCTGACTGTCAGAGGCCTCGGCTGTCTCAGTTTCAGGCAGCTGTTTGGGCGTGCGTGTGGTGCTTTCACCAGCTTGTGACCCAGGATCTAATACTGATCAATTACCCACCGAGGTGAGTGTATCTGCACTGGTAGAAGGTGCAGCAGTGTCATGGGATGGTGCGTCCTCTGAAATTGCCTCTTCCTCAGAGATGATCGATGTCTGCACGGCCTCCAAGGCTGACTCGGACCCCGTGCTGTTTCTCCACGCTCTCTTTTATTCTCTGACGCTGCTGGTGGCTCCAATAAATTATAGATTTTTCAGATGCTCATTTTTTGTGTCTTGTCTTTATTTCTTTAAAGAGGTTTACACAATTTCTCAGGCTATAATTTTAACAGTCAACAAATTATGCGATAATTGCAAGTACATATAATGAGGGTCATATATAATTATAATTCATTAGGATGAGGTGTTTAGGTCATTCCTAGCGAGGGGGAGTAGTCTTCAAAAGAAGTTTGGGGCACTCCATCAGTAGCTCAATCCGTAAATGCGTTGTGTAATGTGGTATTAAACCATATAAGCCAGAGAGATCTCAGCTTTGATCGCAGACCTGTGTTAAGTTAACTAGTTGTTATTGTGGCATTGAAGAAATTACAGTTTCCCTCTTTGTTTACAACTAGGGAGGTGAGAAATTGTCATAATTTCCATTCCTAATCACTATCCAAATACCCTCGATTTAAAGAAAATACTGAACAAGATTTGTTTGGTTATAATGCTGCACAGCTTTGAATTAACTGCTGACACTCGCTTCCTGGCTCTCAAATGGTGAATCTATATTGGTCGAGGTTCTGGTGGGCTTTCAGTGTTTCTGCACTGCAGCCGCATCCCAATATCAGGAGGGGAGAGATTTTTCTGCATATTTGCACTTGATAACTCGATAAAGCATGCCCTTTGGGATAACGTAGAAAAATGCTAAAGGTAGGTAAAGGGATAATGAGATTACCATCTGGTAACATTTTCTGAAATGCACTTAATTGACCTGTTCATCAAAGGAGATAATTTCTGGGTTTTATCAAAAGTAAACCTGTGTGAATCACTGTTGCAGCTGGAAGTTGTTGAAATCCATTCTTTATTCAGCAGGGTGATGTGATGGTATTATTACTACAGGTTCCATCGCCAGTGATCCACCCATCTTATACCCCTCTTGGCTACCGTAGAAGTGCTTGAACTTGTCAGGCAAGGTCTTCTTCTTTGGCCTCCTTGTCCCGAGAGACAACGGGTAAGCGCCTGGAGGTGGTCAGTGGTTTGTGGAGCAGCGCCTGGAGTGGCTATAAAGGCCAATTCTAGAGTGACAGACTCTTCCACAGGTGCTGCAGATAAAATTGGGTGTCGGGGCTGTTACACAATTGGCTCTCTCCTTGCGCTTCTGTCTTTTTTCCTGTCAACTGCTAAGTCTCTTCAACTCGCAACACTTTGCCCCACCTTTATGTCTGTCCACCAGCTCTGGCGATCACTGACAACTGTCTCCCACGACTTGTGATCAATGTCACAGGACTTCATGTTGTGTTTGTAGATGTCTTTAAAGCGGAGACATGGATGGCCGGTGGGTCTGATACCAGTGACGAGCTCGCTGTACAATGCGTCCTTGGGGATCCTGCCATCTTCCGTGCGGCTCACGTGGCCAAGCCATCTCGAGCGCAGCTGGCTCAGTAGGGTGTATATGCTGGAGATGTTGGCCGCCTCAAGGATTTCTGCGTTGGAGATACAGTCCTGCCACCTGATGCCAAGGATTCTCCGGAGGCAGCAAAGATGGAATGAGTTGAGACATCGGTCTTGGCTGATATACGTTGTCCAGGCCTCGCTGCCGTAGAGCAAGGTACTGAGGACACAGGCTTGATACACTCGGACTTTTGTGTTCCGTGTCAGTGCACCATTTTCCCACACTCTCTTGGCCAGTCTGGGCACAGCAGTGGAAGCCTTTCCCATGCACTTGTCGATTTCTGCATCGAGAGACAGGTTACTGGTGATAGTTGAACCTAGGTAGGTGAACTCTTGAACCACTTCCAGAGCGTGGTCGCCGATATTGATGGATGGAGCATTTCTGGCGTCCTGTCCCATGATGTTCGTTTTCTTGAGGCTGATGGTTAGGCCAAATTCGTTGCAGGCAGCCACAATCCTGTCGATGAATCTCTGCAGACACTCTTCAGTGTGAGATGTTAAAGCAGCATCGTCAGCAAAGAGGAGTTTCCTGATGAGGACTTTCCATACTTTGGTCTTCGCTCTTAGACAGGCAAGATTGAACAACCTGCCATCTGATCTTGTGTGAAGGAAAATTCCTTCTTCTGAAGACTTGAACGCATGTGAGAGCAGCAGGGCGAAGAAGATCCCAAACAGTGTAGGTGCGAGAACACAGCCCTGTTTCATACCACTCAGGATAGGAAAGGGGTCTGATGAGGCTCCGCTATGCTGAATTGTGCCTTTCATATTGTCATGGAATGAGGTGATAATACTTAGTAGCTTTGGTGGACATCCGATCTTTGCTAGTAGTCTGAAGAGACCACGTCTGCTGACGAGGTCAAAGGCTTTGGTGAGGTCAATGAAAGCAATGTAGAGGGGCATCTGTTGTTTGTGACATTTCTCCTGTAGCTGGCGAAGGGAGAACAGCATGTCAATGGTGGATCTCTCTGCTCGAAAGCCATACTGTGCCTCAGGGTAGACACGCTCAGCCAGCTTCTGGAGCCTGTTTAAAGTGACCTGAGTGAAGACTTTCCCCACTATGCTGAGCAGGGAGATTCCACTGTAGTTGTTGCAGTCACTGCGGTCACCCTTGTTTTTATAGAGGGTGATGATATTGGTATTGCACATGTCCTGTGGTACTGCTCTCTCATCCCAGCACAGGCAAAGCATTTCGTGGAGTGCTGAAAGTATAGCAGGCTTTGCACTCTTGATTATTTCAGGGGTAATGCCGTCCTTCCCAGGGGCTTTTCCACTGGCTAGAGAATAAGTGGCATCACTGAGTTCCGATTTTGTTGGCCGTTCGTCCAGCTCATCCATGACTGGCTGAGACTTGGCTGTTTGAGGGCAGTATCAGTGACAACATTTTCCCTGGAGTACAGTTCTAGGTAGTGCTCCACCCAGCGGTCCATTTGATTGCGTTGGTCAGTGATCATTTCCCCTGATTTAGACTTGAGGGGGGCGATCTTCCTGATGGTTGGCCCAAAAGCACTCTTAATGCCATCATACATTCCTCTGATGTTTCCGGTGTCGGAGGCCAGCTGAATACGACTGCATAGGTGTTGCCAGTAGTCATTTGCGTAGCACCTGGCTGTTCTTTGTGCAGCGCTTCTGGCTGCTTTAAGTGCTACGGATTTTAACTCGCTGGAGGCTTTCTTGTAGTTCAACAGTGCAATGCGCTTTGCAGCTATGACAGGTTCCAGCTCTTCAAAGTGAGATTGAAACCAGTCTGCATTCTGCATGTGATGTGATGGTATTATTACTACTGGTTCCATCTCCAGTGATCCACCCGACTTATACCCCTCTTGGCTACCGTAGAAGTGCTAGAGCTTGTCAGGCAAGGTAGATTAATAAATAAACAGTAATAATGCAAATTAGATGTGTCTTGAAGAATGTGTAATACCGTACAACAGCAAATATTATCAAACCTAATGCATCAAGGAATGAAGAAACATTTCAAGGTTAATTTTCATGACTATTGTTCCCAGAGAAATTATAGTGTGATAACTTTACACAGGCAGTGAATAAATGCAGATTTAAAAAAATATATATTGGAAAATGTTGACGAGGGTGACTGACATGAACAAAACAAATATGGATTTATAGATAGGATGTGCATGCAGATTTTCAGTGAGATATTTATAGTGATCAATATCGTGCACCAAGTGGAAACTAAACAGTGCTACTTACAAAAATTTCTGATTTGCATTCAATCACACTTCTAATGCTATCCAGTATATTTGCTTTTTTTAGCTGCACCATGCGTTGAGTTGATGGTTTGATTTTTGCACAATAAACCCAGATCCCTTTACTGATAGGTGCATTGTTTGACATTCAACACACATTCCCAATTCTATGTTTGTTTATATTGAATTGGATATGCCAGTAACAACTCCAACAACACTCAAGAAGCTCGACACCATCCAGGACAAAGCAGCCCACTTGATTGGCACCCCATCCACAAACATTCACTCCCTCCACCACCGACGCACAGTGGCAGCAGTGTGTACCATCTACAAGATGCACTGCAGCAACGCAGCAATGCTCCTTTGACAGCACCTTCCAAACCCATGACCTCTCCCACCTCGAAGGACAAGGGCAGCAAATGCATAGGAACACCACCACCTGCAAGTTCCTCTCCAAGTCACACACCATCCTGACTTGGAACTATATCGCCATTCCTTCATTGTCACTGGGTCAAAATCCTGGAACTCCCCAACAGCACTGTGGGCGTACCTACCTCACATAGACTGCAGCGGTTCAAGAAGGTAGCTCACCACCACCTTCTCAAAGGCAATTAAGGATGGGCAATAAATGCTGGCGTAGCCAGCGGTGCCCACATCCCATGAATGAATAACAAAAAAAAAAAAATACTGGCCCAGTTTCTCCAAAAATTGAAGTCCTCCTAAATTGATTGCATTGTTCCTTGTTGTTTGCTCTGCCTCTTTCATGATCTCTAAACTTTACTATCTTATTTTTAGTACCGTTATTTAAGCAACTTGATGGGGACCGAAGACAGGGATATTGTGCTCCTACTTTAAAAGTTTTCATTTGTGGCTACCCTGTTCCTAAGCTGATTTTATATCCAACAATCTACCCTATTTCATAACACAATAACTGATCCATTAATTTCCAATATTAAACTTTGTTCAATGTTTCATATTGCATTTACTTTTTTTTAATAATCTTTTAATGTGGTGCAACAGGATCATTTCCTTTAACAGTTTTAGGATCACTTTTACTTTGAATTAGCATTTACTTTTGTGTTTAAACAACTAGTTGAGGCACAAATTATAATAATAGGAACTTACATAAAAAACTAGTATTTAATCTGAAGTATTTAACTTGAAGCAACAATCATTTTCTAACTTCATTCTTGATGCATGTACAGGGCTACTTCCCAGATCAGAGTTGGAAAATGATGGACCACTTCAGATTCACATTCATGAATAAAATGATGCCATTGCCAGTTAGACAAATTGAGATCCTTCAGAATTTCGTGTTTTTTTTAAAATTGCGAATTCAAATGACTATTGAGCTTTTTGTCTTATTTAGTAGAAAGTAGATGTGTATATAAGGCATCTCTGTGTTCAAGATAAATTATCTAGGTGGTAACAGTTTTTAAAGATCATCTTTTTAGCCTTACTGATTTAGTTTAATTATATATGTTGTCTATGTGCTGTAGGCTTTGACCCTTCGATTGGTTTACCCAATGGGAAGAAAATGTTACCAGACAAAAAGACATAAGTGGCTTTTATTTGCAAGAGAAAATGTAATCTTTTCCTTTGTTCCTACAAAAAAAACTATTGATTTCTTAAGCTAGGTCTTTAGTATCTTTGACCTTCTGATTTTATTGTGTTAGATTTATATATTCCCCTGCTAAAAATATGAGCTGAAATTAAGGACTAACAAAACTGTAATCTCAAAAATAACTTGCTCCAGCAAATTTGTTGCCAGGTGATTCATTATACATTCTCTAATTTCATGTTATGACAAATTTCTCTCCCATGATGTAACAACTGTCTGAAATTTGCTGTACAATCATTACACAAAATGGGCATAGAAAGGGTCGTTGGGTCCTTCAATGCTTGCTCTTTGCACCAGATGATTCAATTTTATGTACTGCCCATCCCAAATACTAGTAATGCTAACTTCTGTGGGAAGCAAAAAAAGCTCAGTGTCAGGTAAAACTTGAAGTTCCGCTGACTCCAAAATGCAATCTAACAAGTTCCATGAGATTTCATTAAATGTTTTGATGAGTTTAACTAACCCAACACCACCAGTCCCGACAATGTACTGCAGTGTGTCCTTAATTTTTTTTTCATTAGATGTACCAGATGTGCTGTCCACAATTAAACAGCTTCTCTGTCCGTACAATATTGCTGGTGTAACCATGGTGCTGAAGTCTAGCATTTTCATCAATGCGGCACATTGCCTTAGCAGATAGCCAATAAGCAGTAACAAAGGAAGTAAAACACATGCAATGATCAGATGCACTCTTCTTTTTGTCTTGCCATTTTGCCAACAAATATACAAATAGGTTAAAGTACACCAGCATATGATGTGTGAATATGAATATTGAGATCACATGTCCAGCAATCATGTCTATTACTCTTTTTTATTTATGAATCAAAAAGGCAATTAGCCTCATTTGGCTAGTGGCTACATGTTGTTTTAGAATTTTAGAAAACTTTGCCATGTCTCCCCAAGCCTTTGTTTCTTTAAAGTCTAAAACCATAAGCCTATCCACATAAACTAATATATATAAGTTAAAGTATTCTCTTTGTTGCCTTCCTTGCATTCTTCAGAGCATCAATATTCATGACCAGATGTCAGGACCAAAATCAGGTACTCCGACAGTTGGCATTCTGATGCTGTACATAATCCAAGTATAGTCCTGTTAGTTTTATAGTTTATTCGTTTTGCAATACTTGCTAATATCCTACTTGCTTTTCCTATGGTTCTCAAGTTTCAGTTTGGAACAGTAATTTGGTTCAGAATTTAAATTGCTTCATAGAGTTTTAATTTTTAATTGTGCTTTGCAACAAACCTGAAGTGAAATGATAGAAAATATCATGCATATTTGCATTTACTACCAGCATCTTTTATATACTGGAAAGTTTTTAGTAGCTTCTAATTTGGCATTCTTCATACTAAAGAACATTAAGTACAGGAAATTACGGCACAGATAAAAAGGTAATTTTCCATTATAGTACAAAAACGTGGATAATCCGTTTTAATTTTAGAAGATTAACGTGACACAGCACGTTAAGTAACTGAATTTGGAGCATTAGATGTGCCACCATGGAGATTTCAAAGTACCTTCTGCTTATCTTTGATATTGTTTACTGGTAGAAAGTAAACCAGCTTCCTAAAAGGGCACTGAAATTGTTACCCTTTGTGTTTACAAAATGCTGGTATTTACCAATAGTGTTACTCATGTTGATTTCCAGAAAGTCAGATCTGCCATAGAGAAGTCCTTTTTTGTTATAGAATTATATTTTTGCGTTTCTTTATTAGAAAGATTGGAGGCAACAGTGGGCTGATATTGGCGGTAAATGAGGAAGTTAAATGTCATTCAGACAACTGATTTAGCTCATATCCCATGTTTAAAGTTTTGCTTCAGAAGACGTAAAATGTCCTTGTAACATATAGGTGACATGAGGAAATCGAATTCAACTGTTGTGCAGCCTTCAATTAATATTTGAGCTGGTTCTAGAGCTTTGTTCTTAATTCATTGTCTAGTGACAAGGCGATTGTAGCATATTACCTTTTGGAACAACAATTGTTATGAGTTCTGGAATAATTATTCATGTAGGGCATTTTTGTATGTGCAAGATACTGATCTTTGGTTGCAGCGCATCGATGAACCATTACACAGAATTTAAGAACAATAGAATGTTCTCTTATATTGTCAGGCAGCAAATTAGGGAGGAGGAGAAAATGGCAGAAAGGGCATTAGGCGTAAATAATAATTGTAAACTAATGTCCATTGTATATGTATAGTGACGATGATAAAATCCAAAGTATTCAAAAACAGGTGATGAGCCTTATTTTTCATATTGCAATTGTTTTAAAATTTAAATTCTTGATAAAAATTGATTCTTAATTAAATATGACTGGAAGTGGAATCTTTCCATTGTTTTTTCCCTGAAAACATTCTAATATCAGTCGTATTTGTAGTGGTGCATGTAAGTTTGCGGCTTTCTTACTCCAGTTAAATGTCTAAAGTCCACCCCCTTACAGTGTTAACTCTGTTTAACACTTTGCTATATTGTTACGATTTTTAAAAATCTTGGTGGCAGTTACAGTTAAAGCCTCTTCATTCTTCTTGGTCAGTCAGGTGTCTGACACATTTTTAAACCCATCACACGAGACAGCCTCCTAGTTGAATTGCCAAAAATCAATATAAGCAGATTTGACCATATAATAAAATGTTCTCTGTACAATCAAATAATTCCATTTATACAGCTTTCTTCTGGAGGACATGAAAAATCTCAAACTTCCTTTCTCTGTGGTCTGTATCCTTGAAGCTGTCCTCTCATGGTTCTACTTCTACCTGTCCCAGTATTACCAGCATATCTGCTACATTGGCTTCTTCTCTTATACCTGCATGATTACCTTTGGTATGTCCTGCTGCTCACCCATGACCCTCCAGATACTCATATAATTATTGCTCTATGGCAACGTTATCCATCATAATGGGAGAATGAGATCTGCTTTCTTAACCTTTTATCTCCACTATGACACTTGATTGTTACCATGCTGTTGGACAACTGTTGAACATTGAATTGTGTATTAGGGTTCTGAATGCTGGACTTCGTAGCATGATTATGTTTTAAAAACTGATTTTTAATATCATTTAAGATGGGGTCAGAGGTCATGTGACTTCACATCAGCTCTGCTCAAAGACAAGACAAGAATCTTGGTTACTAGGACAAAAGGAGCCCAGATTAAAGACCATTTTGAAAAGTTATAACACCTGACAAACAATAGGTTTCGCTTTCCCAGACTTTCAGATCATAAACAAGGAGCCAGTGGCTCTGAAAATGCAAATACAAATTGCAGTTGCTAACACGTGAAAACAAAGGACTGCCTCAGAGGTTCTGCTGTGGTCAGACTTGTGGGCTCTGCATATGGAGAAAGCAAATGACTATTGACCTCCTGATTCTGGATAAATTCTACAGACTGAGAAAATCTGCAGGCTGTAAGGAAGACCAGAAGACAATGACCACCAGTGGCAGCCTCAGGAGGGAGGGGGAGAGAGAGAGAGAACATCTGCACTCAGAACACTGATACAGCAAACGGTTGTGAAAACTTGAACCTGATTTGGAAGTTGAGGTTTGTGGAGAAAGAAAAGACCAACAGGGTCACAAGAGATTACCTCATTCACAGATCAAAAGTGTTAAGAAGAAGTGAGCAAAGAGGATATTGACTTTAAGAAGGTCTGGGAGATCCGACCCATTGCAACTGGGAGGGGTTTGGGACTTTTAGCTGCAAAGATTTTATTTCAAGGTGGACTGTGTAACATATGCGTGTGGTGTGAGTTTTTCAAATGCTTTTAATGTGAAGAAAAGCTTTTCTCTGTAATTTGGAGTATCAGCTACTTAGAAAGTATTGTTAAGTTAATGGGGATTTTTAGTTTAGTTATAATAGTCTTAAAATGTGAAATCTTGTTGTGTATTCTTTAAATTGGTCTGGGAGTTCATATCTTGTGTTTTAACGTTAACAGTCTCACGGAGGTCATAACAACGAGACAGAATGTTTTTGACCAAACCAAAGCCACTTTGTTCGTACACCACCAAAAATTCCATGGTTTAGCTCCTAATCCCATCTTCCTCTTGCACATGTTCAATTCACTGTTGTGGAGCTTTGGTGTCCTGCTAGATCCTGAGTTGAGCTTCAAACACCACATCCAATCCACTACCAAGATTGCCAACTTTTACCTCCAAAACACGATGGAGGACCCCATTCTACTTTATATCTCCACTGTCACTGAATCTTTTGTAGAGGTCTCCAGGCTTAACTGTTCCAATGCCCTCATTGCTGACCTCCTGAGTGCTAATCACATAAACTCTAACTTATCCCAAATGCTGCCACTCATAATCTATCCTGAACAAAATCCTACACCTTGACTCTTGTTGACCTCTATTGACCTTTCATTGTCTAGTGCATCTCATTCAAAATCCTCATCTTTGCTCTTAAATCCCTCCCTCTTTTGTACTCTCATCTAGCCTTCCAACAAAGTCTGTATTCTCAGCTCTTAACCCAGTCTACATTATATTCGCCACTCCCCCCTCCAAATACCCCCACTATGTGCAGCATAGCTTTTAGTCACCTGGCTCCCCACATTCAAAAATTCCATCTTAAACCCTTTTTGTCTTGCTGCATTTCTCTCCAACTTGAAGTTGACAAGATTTTTGGAAATCTCTGGTTCTCTTACTACTGCTTGGGTCTGATCTCCCAACTGTGAAGCTGCTATAGACGTTTGGCTATGCTAAAAGTGCTATATAAATATATGCTGTTTGTCTGAAGTGCACTGTGGACTCTATTGCTCTATTTGCATAAGCTTGTTGTATTTAGTCGCAATTTACAAAAGCCAAACCTTTAGGACTGAATTGTACATAGGGTTACTTCTGGAGTTTAACTAGCTGAAACATTGCCATTTAGCAGTGGAGGGCATTGATGAGCTTCCTGTTGCTTGCCCAGTTAGAATGTCCAATGATGAGCCGTCTCCTCCAGGCTGGTTGTTCAATCATTGAAAGCAAGTTGAAGTATTTTTGTACCTGCCTGACCCAGGTAGAAGATTACTGAGTCTGCTACAGAGGTTTAACTCCGTTCCAAAGTCAGATTACCTGGTGTGTAATCTTGGAACCAACTCGATCCCAATGAGCCCTCTTTGGACTCTCTTCCAAAGAGGATAGTTTTAGTTTCTTGTTAAATAATTGATGAGCACAGACTTGAGATCTCGCAATGTGTAGGTAACTTTTCCTCACTGCAGTGGTGAATGCCACAAATAACCACAAAATGTGTAAATACATTGTCACCCTCCTAATAGCCATTACATAGGCGCACAATCGCCCATTGAATGGCGATTCCGCTGGTTGGAGGTGCAGAGCTTCACTAGTGATAGCTTGCCACTCTGCCACCCAAAACAGGATAGCCTTTGAATGCTAGATATACGAGCATGTGGTCACATGTCCAGTCTCAGATTCGTACCTTCCAAGTCTGAGTTCTTGTATTAGCTGATTTCCAAACATCTGCATTTAGCATGTTGAAAAGGCCGATGTATTAGGGCACAGTCAAATTTGTTCTACTGAATTCTTAATAGTTAAATTTGGAATGGAGCAAGTTAAGATCCACTTAGTTTGTATGTACAAAAATGCTTATCTAATTATGTGCTGCGCATCAAATGTTTGATCCTTGATATTGTCTACAGTATGGCATTCTGAAGACGTTTTTTTTATATGTATAGGTGTGAATCAGATAACCGCTACCTTGGCAATCCACTCAAAGGAACCTGCTATTGTAAGTATTTTGATTTGTTTTTTCAGGTTTATTTTTGGGTAAGGTTTTTTGGCTTATGACAAAATAAGTACCAAGTAATCATTACCTGAATCAGAAGCAAAGTATAGGGTGAGTACTTTTTGTTCATGATGGTCCTCCCCTTTTTACATAAAGAAATTATATTCACCTGATATTTCTTTGAGGTTTTCTTTAAAGTGCCAATTTTAACACCACCATACAGAACTTCGAGAAGGATTTATCTCCCTCCTAGGCCTTTCTAGTACGTTTGTTATTGGAACTATCCCAGAGCAGCATCATTGCAATTAGCATAGGCTTGACTTCAGATCCTGGGGGATACTGTTGAGCCAGTTGACTCTGGGAAACAGTGCTACAAGCTAGGATTGCAAATTTCTCAGCCTGCAGTGTGGTTAATCAGGTCAAGTAGCTACAGAATAAACAGCTGAACTCTCTGATGTTTGTAAAGGTGCAACTCCAGGCAGCATGTGGTGTATCCCCCTAGTTAATGTCACTGGAGCAGCCTAACTGGGAGGGAGGGAGACTTCCTGGGGGTTTCTGTGATGGCACTATAAAAAATATTTTTTAAAGATCTGATGAGAATATAATTTTATTATGTATAAAGGGTAGAGTTTGCACAAAACTTCTTATCCCATACCACTTTCTTTAAGCTGACATCCAAAGCAGATATAAATGAACTTTTAGCAATTGTTCTATTGCTGTAGTAATTTGTGAATAGGTGTAGCTATGATGGAATTTTAAATTTTGTTCGATTGAATGGTCTGTTCTTAGGCAATTATCTGTTGACACTGTAAATGATTGTTCGCCCATTTAACATGTTAAATGGTATATACAACAGAAGATAACTTATTTGGTTTAATCCTTGGAGACCAGATATGATAGTTATCATTTTGTTGTTAGATTTCAGTTGCTGAAGTGATGTGTTACTGCTGATAATTTTATGTTAATATCCATTTTCAGCAAGGCTAAATCCTTTGAGAAAAAATTTGGGAAGGTACATTGGGGTGTGCTATTGATTACTAATAACTGTGATTCAACAGGAAAAATTAATTATTTTTGGATCTTTTTCCCAAGGAAAAAAGGAATGTTCAGCATAAAGTGAGTGCTAAGTGGCTAAATATGGATTTTATAGTGAAATTAATATTTTAAAAAATACAACGTAAGGGGTGCAGTTGTCAGCAGATGTAGGGAAGAGAATGCGACTTTATGTATGTGGAACTATTAGAATGCATTATGGAGTTGGTCATTGCCTCCGCTCCCATAGAGGCTTTTGGATCCAAGGAGGCTAAACAAAGCCTTGAAGTGATGTCTACACAAGGTACCAACAGTGGAAGAGCTTAACCCAACATTTGCAAGAGCGAAACACTTCTCTAAGCTGGATGCCAAAAATAGATCTTGATATGTACATCTGTCAAGAGTCACAAGAGCTGATGATATTACCTTTTGACATCTTTGGGGCTATTGGTCAGCCAAGTTATTTTTTTCAGCAACACGTGGACAGAGTAACAGCCAATCCCATGCTGTGTGTGCATCGCAGATGACGTCGTTGTGGTAGGACGCATGGAAGAAGAGCATGACAGAAACCTACACTTGCTCATGGAGGCCGCCAGGCATGAATGTTTGGTGTTGGGCCGATCACATTAATTTTTTCCATTTACTTTAGCATGGATATCTGCCCAGATCCTGGGAAGATTGAAGACATCCGATCAATGCCAACACCGCAGGACAAGGATGATAAACAAAGATGCCTACGTTTGTTTAATTTTCTAGTGGCGTACATTCAGTGTTTCTCTGAGAAGGCATCCCCATTAAGAGAATTGCTGAAGAAAGACATACCGTTACTATGGCAGGATGACCACCAATATGCCTTCAATCCATTGAAATAAGCGCTAGCAGATGAGTCATGTCTTCAGTATTATGATCCACAGAAAGTGACATCACTGGAAGTAGACACATCACAGAAAGGTATTGGTGCATGTCTTCAGGGCGACATACCTGTTGCGTTTGGATCAAAAAACCTGTCACTCGCACAGGTGATTGGGAAACCTTTGCACTTGTCTTTGGGATCACCAGGTTCCACACATACATATTCAGAAAGGAGGTCACAGTTTAGACAGACCATAAGTCTGTGGAGGAAACTACATACTAGTGCACTGTCTTGATCCAGAGATTACTCATTAAGATTCAAGGTTATAACTGTGATGTCGGATGCAAACCCGGCAGTCAGATGGTCCTATCAGGCACTCTAAGCAGACTGCCTAACCCTGGAAAGGCACGAGACACACCGTTTGACTTCCAGGTTGACTATGTGTGTGCAAGCCGAGAGGATGTCTAACAGCATTGACCTGATGTGCTTTGGTCATCATAAGCAAGAGGAGCTCCGGAGAGAGATTTCTCAAGATCCCATACTCAGAACCCTGTGACCGATTTTTGGAGATGGGTAATCTGAAACGATGCCAAAATCCCCAGAGAACATATTGGCCATATCGGGGTGAGGTGGGTATTTCAAATGAAGTGCTTTTCAAAGGATGCCAAGTCCTAATTCTGGCGTCACTTCAGTCTGACATACTTGGTCAACTCCACCAGAGCCACATGAGAAAGAGATGATGAGATGACTTGCTCGTTAGTCAGTGTTCTGGCCTGGCATTAGCAAGGGCATCGACCAGGCAGTGAGGGCTTGCGATGCATGTCAGTAGCACAAAGCCAGTCAGCACAAAGAGCCACTCCAACCACATGGCATCCAGTCTTTGCCATGGACCAAGCTAGCAACAGACCTATTCACCATGGGAAAGGAAGACTATCTACTCGTGACCAGCTATTACTCCAAATTCCCAATTGTTCAAAAACCTCAGGACATGGCGAGTGCAACAGTGGCCAGCACTGTTAATGCCATCTTCAGTATCTTTGGTGCCCTGATGGAAGTAGTAACGGACAACGGTGCACAATACAGTGGGAAACTATTTCAGGATATGTGTGAAAAATGGGCTATCAGCCATAATTTCATCACCCTAGTATCCTCATTCTAATGGAATGGCTGAGCGCATGGTCAGAACAGTCAAATCCCTGATCAAAAAGTGCATGGAAACTGGACAAGACGTCCAGGTTACGTTGCTACATCTCCACTAGCGCAACTCCATTAGACTCCAGGTTGCCTTTACCGGTGGAGATTCTGTTCAGTTGACCAGTGAGAACCACTTTGCCAAGCTATCACCTCACTAAGTCATCCACAATCACAGAGCAGCTAGTTTAGAGATAAGACAGGATGAAAGGCATGCATGATGTATGTGCAGGTGCTGAATTGCCACCACTTTACATTGGCCAGGAGGTGATGGTCCAACACGAAGAGATGTGGATTCCAGCAGAAGTGTCAAGGTTATGTAAAGAATCACAATCACATTGAATCAAGTCTACGGGATTCTTAAGGGGGAGAGGGAGCAGCCAGAAGTCGTGGTACACATCGGTACCAATGACTTAGCTAGGAAAAGGGATGAGGACCTGAAAAGCGAATATAGGGAGTTAGGTTGGAAGCTAAAAGGCAGGACAAGCAGGATAGTAATCTCAGGACTGATACCGGTGCCACGTGCTAGTGAGGCTAGAAACAGAGAGCGAGTGCAGTTGAACACGTGGCTACAGAGCTGGTGTAGGAGGGAGGGCTTCAGATATGTGGATCATTGGGATACCTTCTGGGGAAGGTGGGACCTGTACAAGAAGGACGGGTTGCATCTGAACTGGAGGGGCACCAATATCCTGGGCGGGAGGTTTGCTAGCGCTCTTCGGGAGGGTTTAAGCTAGTTTGGCAGGGGGATGGGAACCGGAGCTACAGATCAGTGGATGGGGTAGCTGTTGAACAGGCAGATACAGAGTGTAGAGAGTCTGTGAGGAAGGTTAGACAGTTGACAGGGCAAAGTTGCAGCCAGTATGATGGGTTGAAGTGTGTCTATTCTAATGCAAGAAGTGTCAGGAATAAGGGTGATGAACTTAGAGCATGGATCAGTACTTAGAGCTGCGATGTTGTGGCCATTACGGAGACTTGGATATCACAGGGGCAGGAATGGCTGTTGGATGTTCCGGGGTTTAGATGTTTCAAAAGGAATAGGGAGGGAGGGAGGTAAAAGAGGTGGGGGAGTGGCATTGCTAATCAGGGATAGTATCACAGCTGCAGAAAGGGAGGTCGTCGAGGAGGGTTTGTCCACTGAGTCATTATGGGTGGAAGTCAGAAACAGGAAAGGAGCAGTCACTTTATTGGGAGTTTTCTATAGACCCCCAATAGCAACAGAGACACGGAGGAACAGATTGGGAGGCAGATTTTGGAAAGGTGCAGAAGTAGCAGGGTTGTTGTCATGGATGACTTCAACTTCCCGACTATTGATTGGAACCTCCTTAGTGCAAATAGTTTGGATGGAGCAGTTTTTGTCAGGTGTGTCCAGGAAGGTTTCCTGACTCAATATATAGATAGGCCGACTAGAGGGGAGGCTATGTTGGACTTGGTGCTTGGCAACGAACCAGGCCAGGTGGCAGATCTCTCGGTGGGAGAGCATTTCGGTGATAGTGATCACAACTCCCTGACCTTTACTATAATCATGGAGAGGGACAGGAGCAGACGGGATGGGAAAATTTTTAATTGGGGGAGGGGAAATTACAATGCTATTAGGCAGGAACTGGGGAGCATAAATTGGGAACAGATGTTCTCAGGGAAATGCAGGACAGAAATGTGGAGGTTGTTTAGGGAGCACTTGCTGCGACTGCAGGATAGGTTTGTCCCGATGAGGCAAGGAAGGGATGGTAGGGTGAAGGAACCTTGGATGACAAGAGATGTGGAACAGCTAGCCAAGAGGAAGAAGGAAGCTTACTTAAGGTTGAGAAAGCAAGGATCAGACAGGGCTCTAGAGGGTTACAAGGTAGCCAGGAAGGAACTGAAGAATGGACTTAGAAGGGGACATGAAAAAGTCTTGGCGGGTAGGATTAAGGAAAATCCCAAGGCGTTCTACACTTATGTGAGGAACAAGAGTGAGGGTAGGGCCGATCAGGGATAGTGGAGGGAACTTGTGCCTGGAGTCGGAGGAGGTAGGGGAGGTCCTAAATTAATACTTTGCTTCAGTATTCACCAGTGAGAGGGACCTGGTCGTTTGTGAGGACAGCGTGAAACAGGCTGATATGCTCGAACAGGTTGATGTTAAGAGGGAGGATGTGCTGGAAATTTTGAAAGACATGAGGACAAATAAGTCCCCGGGGCCAGACGGGATATACCCAAGGATATTACGGGAAGCGAGGGAAGAGATTGCCGCGCCTTTGGCGATGATCTTTGCGTCCTCACTTTCCACTGGAGTAGTACCAGATGATTGGAGGGTGGCAAATGTTGTTCCCTTGTTCAAGAAAGGGAATAGGGATAACCCTGGGAATTATAGACCAGTCAGTCTTAGGTCGGTAGTGGGCAAATTATTGGAGAGGATTCTGAGAGACAGGATTTATGATTATTTGGAAAAGCATAGTTTGATTAGAGACCGTCAGCATGGCTTTGTGAGGGGCAGGTCATGCCTCACAAGCCTTATTGTATTCTTTGAGGATGTGACAAAACACGTTGATGAAGGAAGAGCAGTGGATGTGGTGTATATGGATTTTAGCAAGGCGTTTGATAAGGTTCCCCATGGTAGGCTCATTCAGAAAGTAAGGAGGCATGGGATACAGGGAAAGTTGGCTGTCTGGATACAGAATTGGCTGGCCCATAGAAGACAGAGGGTGGTATTAGATGGAAAGTATTCAGCCTGGAGCTTGGTGACCAGTGGTGTTCCACAAGGATCTGTTCTGGGACCTCTGCTCTTTGTGATTTTTATAAATGACTTGGATGAGGAAGTGGAAGGCTGGGTTAGCAAGTTTGCCGATGACACGAAGGCTGCTGGAGTTGTGGATAGTGTGGAAGGCTGTTGTGTGTTGCAACGGGACATTGACAGGATGCCGAGCTGGGCTGAGAAGTGGCAGATGGAGTTCAACCTGGAAAAGTGTGAAGTGATTCATTTTGGAAGGTCGAATTTGAATGCAGAATACAGGCTTAAAGACAGGATTCTTGGTAATGTGGAGGAACAGAGGGATCTTGGGGTCCATGTCCATAGATCGCGCAAAGTTGCCACCCAAGTTGATAGGGTTGTTAAGAAGGCGTATGGTGTGTTGGCTTTCATTAACAGGGGGATTGAGTTTAAGAGCCGCGAGGTTATGCTGCAGCTCCATAAAGCCCTGGTTAGACCACACTTGGAATATTGTGTTCAGTTCTGGTCGCCTCATTATCGGAAGGATGTGGAAGCTTTAGAGAGGGTGCAGAGGAGATTTACCAGGATGCTGCCTGGACTGGAAAGGCATTTCTTACGAAGAAAGATTGAGGGAGCTAGGGCTTTTCTCATTGGAGCGTAGAAGGATGAGAGGTGACTTGATAGAGGGGTTCAAGATGATGAGAGGCATAGATAGAGTGGATAGCCAGAGACTTTTTCCCAGGGCAGAAAGGGCTATCACCAAGGGGCATACTTTTAAGGTGATTGGAGGAAGGTTTCGGGGAGATATCAGAAGTAGGTTCTTTACACAGAGAGTGGTGGGTGCGTAGAATGCACTTCCAGTGGTGGTAGTAGAAGCAGATACATTAGGGACGTTTAAGCGACTCTTGGATAGGTATATGGATGATAGTAGAATGAAGGGTATGTAGGTAGTTTGATCCGAGAGTAGAACAAAGAACAAAGAAAATTACAGCACAGGAACAGGCCCTTCGGCCCTCCAAGCCTACGCCGATCCAGATCCTCTATCTAAACGTGTCGCCTATTTTCTAAGGGTCTGTATCTCTTTGCTTCCTGCCCATGTATCTGTCTCGATACATCTTAAAAGACGCTATCGTGCCCGCGTCTACCACCTCCGCTGGCAACGCGTTCCAGGCACCCACCACCCTCTGCGTAAAGAACTTTCCACGCATATCCCCCCTAAACGTTTCCCCTCTCACTTTGAACTCGTGACCCCTAGTAATTGAATCCCCCACTCTGGGGGAAAAAGCTTCTTGCTATCCACCCTATCTATACCTCGCATGATTTTGTACACCTCAATCAGGTCCCCCCTCAACCTCCGTCTTTCTCATGAAAATAATCCTAATCTGCTCAACCTCTCTTCATAGCTAGCGCCCTCCATACCAGGCAACATCCTGGTGAACCTCCTCTGCACCCTCTCCAAAGCATCTACATCCTTTTGGTAATGTGGCGACCAGAACTGCACGCTGTATTCCAAATGTGGCCGAACCAAAGTCTTATACAACTGTAACATGACCTGCCAACTCTTGTACTCAATACCCCGTCCGATGAAGGAAAGCATGCCGTATGCCTTCTTGACCACTCTATTGACCTGCGTTGCCACCTTCAGGGAACAATGGACCTGAACACCCAAATCTCTCTGTCCATCAATTTTCCCCAGGACTTTTCCATTTACTGTATAATTCACTCTTGAATTGGATCTTCCAAAATGCATCACCTCGCATTTGCCCTGATTGAACTTCATCTGCCATTTCTCTGCCCAACTCTCCAATCTATTTATATTCTGCTGTATTCTCTGACAGTCCCCTTCACTATCTGCTACTCCACCAATCTTAGTGTCGTCTGCAAACTTGCTAATCAGACCACCTATACTTTCCTCCAAATCATTTATGTATATCACAAACAACAGTGGTCCCAGCACGGATCCCTGTGGAACACCACTGGTCACACGTCTCCATTTTGAGAAACTCCCTTCCACTGCTACTCTCTGTCTCCTGTTGCCCAGCCAGTTCTTTATCCATCTAGCTTGTACACCCTGGACCCCATGTGACTTCACTTTCTCCATCAGCCTACCATGGGGAACCTTATCAAACGCCTTATTGAGGTGCATGTAAATGACATCTGCAGCCCTTCCCTCATCAATCAACTTTGTCACTTCCTCAAAGAATTCTATTAAGTTGGTAAGACATGACCTTCCCTGCACAAAACCATGTTGCCTATCACTGATAAGCCCAGTTTCTTCCAAATGGGAATATATCCTATCCCTCAGTATCTTCTCCAGCAGCTTCCCTACCACTGACGTCAGGCTCACTGGTCTATAATTACCTGGATTATCCCTGCTACCCTTCTTCAACAAGGGGACAACATTAGCAATTCTCCAGTCCTCCGGGACCTCACCCGTGTTTAAGGATGCTGCAAAGATATCTGTTAAGGCCCCAGCTATTTCCTCTCTCGCTTCCCTCAGTAACCTGGGATAGATCCCATCCGGACCTGGGGACTTGTCCACCTTGATGCCTTTTAGAATACCCAACACTTCCTCCCTCCTTATGCCCACTTGACCTAGAGTAATCAAACATCTGTCTCTAACCTCAACATCCTTCATGTCCCTCTCCTCGGTGAATACCGATGCAAAGTACTCGTTTAGAATCTCACCCATTTTCTCTGACTCCACGCATAACTTTCCTCCTTTGTCCTTCAGTGGGCCAATCCTTTCTCTAGTTACCCTCTTGCTCCTTATATATGAATAAAAGGCTTTGGGATTTTCCTTAACCCTGTATGCTAAAGATATTTCATGACCCCTTTTAGCCCTCTTAATTCCTCGTTTCAGATTGGTCCTACATTCCCGATATTCTTTCAAAGCTTCGTCTTTCTTCAGCCTCCTCGACCTTATGTATGCTTCCTTTTTCCTCTTAGCTAGTCTTACAATTTCACCTGTCATCCATGGTTCCCTAATCTTGCCATTTCTATCCCTCATTTTCACAGGAACATGTCTCTCCTGCACGCTAATCAACCTCTCTTTAAAAGCCTCCCACATATCAAATGTGGATTTACCTTCAAACAGCTGCTCCCAATCTACATTCCCCAGCACCTGCCGAATTTTGGAGTAGTTGGCCTTCCCCCAATTTAGCACTCTTCCTTTGGGACCACTCTCGTCTTTGTCCATGAGTATTCTAAAACTAACGGAATTGTGATCACTATTCCCAAAGTAGTCCCCTACTGAAACTTCAACCACCTGGCCGGGCTCATTCCCCAACACCAGGTCCAGTATGGCCCCTTCCCGAGTAGGTTAAAGGTTCGGCACAACAACATGGGCCCAAGGGCCTGTACTGTGCTGTACTGTTCTATGTTCTATGTTCATATGAGGTGACAACACCAAATGGTGTGATACTCAGAAAGATTTGGTCTCACCTCGGGACTCTCTGCTAGCCGTGAACAGGGTGACCAACCAGCATCACCTACGCGCATTTGTGTTTGTTTTTACTGACAGGTAACCAGCAACGCACCCGAGCACACAGACAACTGAAGACATTTAGTCCGAACACAATTTTCAGGATATAAGAACAGACAACTCCAAATCACACCCTCACGTAGTCGTTACAAGGTCTGGTCGAGTCAGCCGACGACCAGTATGTTTTCAAACGTCGGCAGCACCGTGTGTAGTAGCATTCTAAGTGTTCATGTTAAAATATAATGTCCCAAGTAAATAGTTTATATCATTGTAATTTTTCTGTTCCACAAGGGATATCTATCCATGTAAATATTAGTGTTGAACTATAAGGATTTTCTTTGACTTATGGATAGGGGGATATTGTGATTGCACCTTGGTTAATATGCTGAGATAATATGTTTGATGGATTAAATGTGATCATTTGAATTCATGTTTATGCAAATATAGACTTCACAAGAAGTGATGTAATCTCACGTGTTGCAGCCATATTGCTCAGTCAGTAGCATATGTCAGCCGAAGCAAGAAGCAGCCTCCCAATAAAGCTCTGTGTTCAATCTTTATGCCAGCCTTTTGAATGTATTTGTATTAGTCTAAAGCCCCAGGTAAGGGCAGCACAGTGGCGCAGTGGTTAGCACCGCAGCCTCACAGCTCCAGCGACCCGGGTTCAATTCTGGGTACTGCCTGTGTGGAGTTTGCAAGTTCTCCCTGTGTCTGCATGGGTTTTCTCCAGGTGCTCCGGTTTCCTCCCACAGTCAAAAAGACTTGCAGGTTGGTAGGTAAATTGGCCATTATAAATTGCCCCAAGTATAGATAGGTGGTAAGGAAATATAGGGACAGGTGAGGATGTGGTAGGAATATGGGGTTAGTGTAGGATTAGTATAAATGGGTGGTTGATGGTCGGCACAGACTCGGTGGGCCGAAGGGCCTGTTTCAGTGCTGTATCTCTAAACTAAATTTAACTATAATACAACAGTAACAAGCATGGATGAAGGTTGCAGGAGCAGATAATCTGATGCAGGGCAAAGATGGGCAAAATTATGGAGGTGGAAGTTGGTTGTCTTTGTGATGGAGAGGATGTAAACTTAAAATGATGTAATTTATACATAATATACTTGTAAGCTCATCTGGACTCATTCTATGGTGAATGATTTTAAATCAATTTGTGATATTGAGAGCGAGCCACTTCCAGATTCAATTTCCATGCCTGAAGGCATAAATAATACACTGAAGTAATGTTGGATGCAAGCTGATAACCAGTTAGGTTGAAGATAGTACTGCACAGTGGAACAGCATAAGTTTGTCACCATCTGCCTTGACATTGTCCATTTTACCAATGAGTTACCTGCAAAAAAATGCTTCTATTCACAAAAATAGATGCAGAACAATTGTTTTTTTTCAATCATCAGTGCCCATTAACTTACACAGCTTTCATATTAATTGATGCTTTGTGTGCACAACTGCATAGATATTGATGTGCAGAATCCTCAGTAACCAATATTTGTGCTATTGTTATGGAATATAAGATATCCTTCTCAACTCATTATATGCATAAAACAGTGGATTTTTATGTTTAAGATATAAAAAGAACTGTTGCGGAATGCTAACATAATACAGAATTAAAAAACATTGGAGTTCTTTCATTGTAATTTTTAATTTTGTCAACCAGGCTAAGTAAGATACAGAGTTATACTGCAATATAATCTAGTTTTCCTCAGGAAAATATTCAAGTAACTAAGATACATGTAAATTCCTTGCTGTAATGTTGTACTTGTTTGGATGTTGGGTGGAATCATGAATGGCTGTGATACCCTCCATGAAATGGAGATCTTGCTGGAACTCTTTTGCCATCGTTAAGAGTAAAGCCTAGCTACCTGACCCGAACCCGACCAAACCCGACTACAAGTCGGGTTCGGGTCGGGTCGAGTCTGTATTCTGCGCCCAGCATTCAGGCTCGGGTCAGGTCAGGCTGGACTGTACTATTTAGCTTTGACAGTCTTGGTGCCACTTGTCATGTCCGCTTATGTGAAAATCCCAGTATAAATACATATTGTGTATTAAACTTAAATGTGGCATTTTTAAACCAAACTTTTCACTGTTTTGATTAAAAAGAAAACATTTTAAAATGTGGGAACACATGTTATATTTTTCCAGACTGGTTTTAAGTCTGGAAATTTTTGAGAATTGCATTTCTAAGGCAATTGTATTTAAAATGACTTTAGTGTATGAAATTCAATAACACAAATTAGAGGCTGCCTTCTCTGCCCAAAGGAAACGCAGGAGTAGATTGTAAGGTCCATTCATATTTCAGATCTAGTGGCTGCCAAAATGGTATGAAATTTACTGGATAATTTGAGTAATAGTTATGTGAGTTAAAATTAGCCTCTAAAGGAATAGTAATGTCTCATTTTATTTGTAACACATGCTTAAAAATTAATTAATGAACTGGTTTGTTTTAACATTGCAAGTACAGACTTGGAAAAATAGCTGTTGTGCCCTGCCCAGACCACCCTGGTTATATGCATGCTGATGATTTGTCTGAACTTAAAAAAAACAAAAATTTTCATGTATTAGATCTATATGATTTTTGAAAGAGATTGAGTGGCATTGCAGGAACATAAATATAACATTAAAAGGGCCCTTCTGCTGTTAAATACCAGGACTAACATTCTGCGGTGAGTTTAATTCAGAAATAAAGCATAAATTCAGCAATATCTTGAAGCTTTTTGGGAGGTCATCTAGTAATTTGTGCAGACTCACAACTCATGGGGTATCTTCTCTTCAACAGCAACAAGAACCTTGATTGGTGTAGTGCTTTTAATGTAATAAATACATGGGGAGATGGTGGCGTAGTGGTATTATCACTGGGCTAGTAACCCAGAGACGCAGGGTATTGCTCTGGGGACATTGGTTCAAATCCCATCACAGCAGAAGGTGGAATTTGAATTTAATTACTAAATCTGGAATTAAAAGCTAGTCAAATGATGGCCATGAAACCATTGTCGATTGTTGTAAAAACCCATCTGGTTCACTAATGTCCTTTCGGGAAGGAAATCTGCTGTCCTTACCTGGTCTTGCCTACATGTGACTCCAGACCCACAGCAATATGGTTAACTCTTAGATGCCCTCTGAAATGGCCTAGCAAGCCACTCAGTTGTACCTAACCGCTACGAAGTCAATAAAAAGGAATGAACCACCCGGCATCGACATAGGCACCGGAAACGACAACGGCAAACCCAGCCCTGTCGACCCTGCAAAGTCCTTTTTACTAACTTCTGGAGGCTTGTGCCAAAGTTGGGGGAGCTGTCCCACAGACTAGTCAAGCAACAGCCTGACCTAGTCATACTCATGGAATCATACCTTACAGACAATGTCCCAGACACTGCAATCACTATCCCTGGGTATGTCCTGTCCCACCGGCAGGTCAGGCCCAGCAGAGGTGGCGGGACAGTGGTCTACAGTAGGGAGGGAGTTGCCCTGGGAGTCCTCAACATCGACTCCGGACCCCATGAAGTTTCATGGCATCAGGTCAAACATGGGCAAGGAAACCTCCTACTGGTTACCACCTACCGCCCTCCCTCAGCTGATGAGTCAGTAGTCCTCCATGTTGAACACCACTTGGAGGAAGTACTGAGGGTGGCAAGGGCACAAAATGTACTCTGGATGGGGGACTTCAATGTCCATCACCAAGAGTGGCTCGGTTACGCCACTACTGACTGAGCTGGCCGAGTCCTAAAGGACATAGCTGCTAGGGTGTGCGGCAGTTGGTGGGGGAACCGACGCGAGGGAAAAACATACTTGATCTTGTCCTCACCAATCTGCCTGCTGCAGATGCGTCTGTCCATGACTGTATTGGTAGGAGTGACCACCGCACAGTCCTTGTGGAGACGAAGCCCCGCCTTCACATTGAGGATACCGTCCATCGTGTTGTGTGGCACTATCACCATGTTAAATGGGATAGATTTCGAACAGATCTAGCAATGCAAAACTGGGCATCCATGAGGCGCTGTGGGCCATCAGCAGCAGCAGAATTGTACTCAACCACAATCTGTAACCTCCTGGCCCGGCATATCCCCCACTGTACCATTACCATCAAGCCAGGAGACCAACCCTGGTTCAATGAAGTGTGCAGGAGGGCATGCCAGAAGCAGCACCAGGCATACCTCAAAATGAGGTGTCAACCTGGTGAAGCTACAACCCAGGACTACTTGCATGCCAAACTGCGTAAGCAGCATGCAATAGACAGAGCTAAGTGATCCCATAGCCAACGGATCAGATCTAAGCTCTGCAGTCCTGCCACATCCAGCCGTGAATGGTGGTGGACAATTAAACAACTAACTGGAGGAAGTGGCTCCACAAATATCCCCATTCTCAATGATGGGGGAGCCCAGCACATCAGTGCAAAAGATAAGGCTGAAGCATTTGCAACAATCTTCAGCCAGAAGTGCCAAGTTGATGATCCATCTCGGCCCCCTCCTGATGTTCCCAGCATCAAAAATGCCAGTCTTCAGCCAATTCGATATACTCCGCGTGATATCAAGAAACGACTGAAGGCACTGGATACTGCAAAGGCTATGGGTCCTGACAATATTCTGGCAATAGTACTGAAGACCTGTGTTCCAGAACTTGCCGCAGTCCTAGCCAAGCTGTTCCAGTATAGCTACAACACTGGCATCTACCCGGCAATGTGAAAAATTGCCCAGGTCTTTCCTTTAAAAACAAAAAGCAGGACAAGCCCAACCCGGCCAATTACCGCCCCATCAGTCTACTCTCAATCATCAGCAAAGTAATGGAAGGTGTCATCAACAGTGCCATCAAGCAGCACTTGCTTAGCAATAACCTGCTCAGTGATACCCAGTTTGGGTTGCGACAGGGCCACTCCGCACCTGACCTCATTACATCCTTGGTTCAAACATGGACAAAAGAGCTGAACTCGAGGTGAGGTGAGAGTGACTGCCCTTGACATCAGGGCAGCATTTGACCAAGTATGGCATCAAGGAGCCCTCGCAAAACTGGAGTCAATGGGAATCAGGGAAAACTCTCTGCTGGTTAGAATCATACCTCGCGCAAAGGAAGACGGCTGTGGTTGTTGGAGGTCAATCATCTGAGCTCCAGGACATCACTGCAGGAGTTCCTCAGGGTAGTGTCAAATGCCCAACCATCTTCAGCTGCGTCATCAATGACCTTCCTTCAATCATAAGGTCAGAAGTGGGGATGTTCACTGTTGATTGCACAATGTTCAGCACCATTCGCGACTCCTCAAATGCTGAAGCAGTCCGTGTAGAAATGCAGCAAGACCTGGACAACATCCAGGCTTGGACTGATAAGTGGCAAGTAACATTTGCGCCACGCAAGTGCCAGGCAATGACCATCTCCAACAAGAACCTAACCATCTCCTCTGGACATTCAATGGCATTACCATTGTTGAATCCCCCACTATCAACATCCAAGGGGCTACCATTGACCAGAAACTGAACTGGAGTAGCCATATAAATACCATGGCTACAAGAGCAGGTCAGAGGCTAGGAATCCTGTGACGAATAACTCACCTCCTGACTCCCCAAAGCCTGTCCACCATCTACAAGGCACAAGTCAGGAGTGTGATGGAATACTCTCCACTTGCCTGGATGGGTGCAGCTCCAACAACACTCAAGAAGCTCAACACCATCCAGGACAAAGCAGCCCGCTTGATTGGCACACTATCCAAAAACATTCACTCCTTCCATCACCGACGCACAGTGGCAGCAGTGTGTACCATCTACAAGATGCACTGCAGCAATGCACCAAGGCTCCTTAGACAGCACCTTCCAAACCCATGACCTCTCCCACCTCGAAGGACAAGAGCAGCAAATGCATGGGAACATCACCACCTGCAAGTTCCCCTCCAAGTCACACACCATCCTGACTTGGAATTATATTGCTGTTCCTTCACTGTCGCTGGGTCAAAATCCTGGAACTTCCTTCCTAACAACACTGTGGGTGTACCTACCTCACATGGACTGCAGCGGTTCAAGAAGGCAGCTCACCACCACCTTCTCAAGGGCAATTAGGGATTGACAATAAATGCTGGCATAGCCAGTGATGCCCACATCCCATGAATGATTTAAAAAAAAAATTGACCCAAGCAGCATTATGGAAGAAAATTTAACATCAAGCCGCATATTGAGGCACACGACCAAAAGCATTGTCAAAGAGGTAGGTTTCAAGGAGCCTCTTAAAGGAGGAAAGAAGGTAGACAGATGGAGATATTTAGGAAGGGAATTTCAGAGCTTGGGGCCCTTGACAGCTGAAGGCATGGCTGCCAATGGTGGCATAATTAAAATCAGGAATGCTCAGGAGGCCAGAATTATAGGAGTGCAGGTATCTGAGTTCTGGGGCATGAGGAGATTACAGATAAAGTGAAGGATGAGGCCACGGATCGATTTGAAAACAAGGGTGAGAATTTTAAAAAAGAGGGAACATAGGGATAATAGATGAATGGGATTTGGTGCAAGTTAGCACATAGGCAGCAGAGCTTTGGATTACCTTAAGTTTACAGAGGGTAGAATGTGGAAGATCAGCCCAGAGTGTATTGGAATAGTCAAGTCTTAGAGGTATCAAATGCATGAATGAGCATTTCAGTAACAGAAGAGCTGAGGCAGGGATGAAGTCTGCCGATGTTCAGGAGATGTAAACAGGCAGTCTTGATGGTGTAGACATGTAGTCAGAAGCTCGTCATGAGATCAAATATGACACCAAGGTTGCGAACGATCTGGTTCAGCCTCAGACAGTTGCCAGGGAGAGAGATGAATCAGGGACGAGAGGACGGAGTTTGTGGTCGGGGCTGAAGACAATGGTTTCTGTATTCCCTCTATTTAGTTGAATGAAGTTTCTGCTCATCTAGTACTGTATGTCAGACAATCAGTCTGACAATTTAGTGACAGTGGAGAGCTCGAGAAATCTGGTGGTGAGATAGAGTGTACATGTCCATCTGTCCAACTGACGCTGTGTTTTCGAATGATGCTGCTGAGGGACAGCATGTAGATGAGAAATAAGAGGAACCAAGATAGATCGTGCTCATGGTGCGAGAGTAGGAAGAGAAGCCATTGCAGGTGATTGACTGGTTACGATTAGACAGATAAGAATAGAACCAGGTGAGTGCAGTCCCATCCAGCTGAACGACAGTGGAGAGACATTGTACGAGGATGGTGTAGTCAACCGTGTCAAAAGATGCCGAGTGTTCAAGAAGGAAGTCACATAAGATGTCATTTATGATGGTAAGAGCTATTTTGGTACTATAACGGGCAGAAACCTGATTGGAGGCATGGAGTTCAGGGAACGAGCGGCATGGATTTGGGAGGTGACGACATGTTCAAGAATTTTGGAGAGGAAAGGGAGATTGGAGATGGAGTGATAGTTTGCAAGGACAGAGGGGTGAAGGGTTGGTATTTTTGAAGAGAGGGGTGATTTTAAGGAGAGGGGGACAGTACCTGAGGAGAGAGAACTGTTAATATCAGCTAACATGGGAGCCGGGAGGGGAACTTTCGTGGTCAGTAGTTTAGTGTGAATAGTGTTGAGGATGCAGAAGTTTGGTCTTATTCATAAGATGAGCTTGGAGAGGAAATGAGAGAGAAACTGGAGAAAGATACAAGTTGAGGGGTCGTGCGGGGTGGGGGAGGGGGTGATCCTTAGAGGAAATTTGGCTTGTTGGGCTTGAAGCAGGAAGGGAGATAGCATTAACAGCTGATCGGATGGTCTCATCCGTCGCGACAAAGGCGTTCATGAGTTCCCTGCACTTGTTGGAGACAAGGATTGAGGAGGGGAGAGGCCACAAGTTCTTCACGAATTCCTGGGCAATTTACATGCCAACAATGATATGTACATTAAACTCACCATTATTTTGCCAGCAAATTCTCGCTATTCTTTCATAGAATAATAGTTTGAAAAATACTCATTTCATATGTTTCATGTGAGTAGAGAACAGAATTCATGTTTTTGCATAAAAGGTGATATTTTATTAGATCAAAAATGAACAGGGATTCAGTTGGTGTTAGTGGGGGGGAAATAGCATTATAAACGATGCAAGCGATGGCCTTTACAAAGTTTACTTTACTTACAACGCAGGTTACAATGACTGTTCAAGTGTAAATGGTGAGGAATTATTTATTCTGACTTTTAGATTTTAAATACTCCTCTGGCTTACATTCTCACTGTCTTTCCGTAAGCACTTTTGTTACCCTTTTGGCTTAGCATGCCAAAATACATTATGTATTTTAAAACAAAATCTTGATTTTGAAAATTTTGTGGCTATTTTGTTAGCTAACGCTTAGAGGTATATAATAGTAGATCATTGGTAATTTCTCTTGATGTTCCTACCTCATTTCCTTAACTATTGTTGACTGCAAATTTCAGTGAGTACAAGTTGCATACATATTTCCAGGGAGCATTTGGCACCTGCTGTTGTTTTTCATAACCTCACACAATGTTGTGAAAGCATCAGAAAATTTCAGGTTGTCTTCTAAATCTAGAAAAGCTTTTTATCTCCCCATCTTTTCTTAGATAACCTCAATACTTGCCCATCCCCATTTTGCCCTTGTAAAAAAAACATGGGGGCCAGTCAACAACTCTGCATTTTTGAGAACCAAGGAAATCACACCTGCTTCTTATACTAATTGATCTTTACTGTCTCAGTGAAACGTTTAAGCTCTCCATCAAAGAAATTAGACCTGTTTGAAGTCTGATAAAAATGTCAATATAATAGACATCACTGTCTGAATTTGACTATATCGAAAACATGCATCAGTGTCAGTCTTTATGTCTCTTTATAACTTGAGTTTTCATGTCTTTGCTAAAAATATTTTTATTAGAGTAAGCAGATGTATCAAACATTGCAAGTAAATTCTACTTTTCTTGTGCAGAACTGAGGGTTTATCTGTCAGATAATTTCTAAGCTGCACCTTTTTTTTTTCAGTACATCAAAATAGATTTTCAATGATACAAGCTTGACATTTGTCAAATCTCTTCTGCACTTCGCTGACTTTGTAGCAGCTGCTCGTTTCCTTCTTGCCTACTCTTAAAATTTCTTAAGTTTCTGTCGGAAATGAGCCTCCCTTCCAAATGGCCAGTTAAATATTTTCTTATGCCAGTGACCTATTGGTTAGATTAGCAAATGTTCTCACTTTAGGTTCTTTTGTAATAGTTTGCTCAACAATTGTTCTGTAAATGAATGAAATTCTTTCTTTGGCAGCCTGTGGTCCAGAATAATTCATTGATACCTTCTCTATAACCTTGTCAGCCTTGGCTCAATGATAGTGCTGCTCCATTCAAATCAGAAGTTGTAGCTTCAAGCCCTACTTCTTCAGATACTTGAGCACACAATCAAGGCTAACACTTTCGTGCAGTACTTGGGGGAGTGCAGTACTGTTGGAACTGTCGTCTTTCAGATGAGATGTTAAACGGAGGCACCATCTGCCTGCCCCCCATCTCCCTAATGTGGACACTATTCGATGAAGAGCAGAGGAGATCCCCCCCAGTAAGCTGGCCAACATTTATCTCAACTGGTACGAGTGAACAAAAGAACGAAGAACATTGAACAGTACAGCACAGGAACAGGCCATTCGGCTCTCCAAGCCTGCGCCGATCTTGATGCCTGCCTAAACTAAAACCTTCAGCACTTCCGGGGTCCGTATCCCTCTATTCCCATCCTATTCATGTATTTGTCAAGATGCCTCTTAAACGTCTCTATGGTACCTGCTTCCATCACCTCCCCCGGCAACAAGTTCCAGGCACTCACCACCCTTTGTGTAAAGAACTTGCCTCGCACATCCCCTCTAAACTTTGCCCCTCTCACCTTAAACCTATGTCCCCTAGTAACTGACTCTTCCACCCTGGGAAAAAGCTTCTGAATATCCACTCTGTCCATGCCGCTCATAACTTTGTAAACCTCTATCATGTCGCCCCTCCACCTCCGTCGTTACAGTGAAAACAATCCGGGTTTATCCAACCTCATAGCTAATGCCCTCCAGACCAGGCAACATCCTGGTAAACCTCTTCTGTACCCTCTCCAAAGCCTCCACGTCCTTCTGGTAGTGTGGCGATCAGAATTGCACGCAATATTCTAAGTATGGCCTAACTAAAGTTCTGTACAGCTGCAGCATGACTTGCCTATTTTAATACTCTATGCCCCGACCGATGAAGGCAAGCATGCCGTATGCCTTCTTGACTACCTTATCCACCTGCGTTGCCACTTTCAGTGACCTGTGGACCTGTACGCCCAGATCTCTCTGCCTGTCAATACTCCTAAGGGTTCTGCCATTTACTGTATACTTCCCACCTGCATTAGACCTTCCAAAATGCATTACCTCACATTTGTCCGGATTAAACTCCATCTGCCATTTCTCCGCCCAAGTCTCCAACCGATCTATATCCTGCTGTATCCTCTGACAATCCTCATCACTGTCCGCAACTCCACCAACCTTTGTGTCGTCCGCAAACTTACTAATCAGACCAGCTACATTTTCCTCCAAATTATTTATATATACTACAAACAGCAAAGGTCCCAGCACTGATCCCTGCTTCTATGTTTTTAAGTTTTTTTTTGAGGACGTGTATATTTTAGAGCAGGACATCGGTTTATATTGGGAAAACTGAAAAGACTCCATTGATGGGTTTTTGCCAGGGTCACTGAGAGGTCTGGCTTTGAAAACAAATAATTACTAGAAGGATCAAGGAGTGCTAAAAACAACCCTTACTGGAAAGCAGCTGTCTGCCGATAATTACCCAGAAGGGGTTGTTTTTGACTTGGGGAAGGATGTTTACAGAGAGATGACAGGTCAAGATTTATACGTGTGTTTTATTCTGGGGGAAAAATAGAGACTATGATTGACCGTATCGGTAAGTGAGAAAAAATGTTGTGACCTGTGGAGAAGTGGAACTAGAATAAACACTGCACTCTTCTCACCTCAGTTGTAACACAACCAGTATCACTAAAATGTCTCATTATTACCTGATTTCTCCATGTGCGAGCTTGGTGTCTGTGAAATCCTGCTGTGTTTCCTACTTGTAACAGTGTCTGCACTTCAAAAAAAAAACAAGTACTTCATTGGCTGTAAAGTGTTTTGTGCATCCTGAGGTTATGAAAGGGTCTATAGAAATGCATGTTCTTTCTTTCTATAAACTACTTTATTCATAGGGGTCAGCAATATGCATGTCAGAAAAATAAAAGTGACAAGAGACAACTAAAAATGTGTAAGTTCTTTTTCATTCCAGAAAGTTGTCAACCTTCTAGGCTATGACTGCTAGACAACCAAGAAATGAGAAAGGAATTGCCTTTCTTTGAGAAGCTTAAACATTTGCCTTCTAGTTTTCATCTTGCACACATTGTGAAGGTCTATAGGTTACACTGTCAGCTTAGCAACATAAGCAGTGTCAGCTGGTAACATTCTCACCTCTGAGTCATAACGTTCCGGGTTCAAGTCCTGTACAAAAATCAAGGCAGATGCTCCAGTGTTGTACTGAGGGACTGCACTGTTGGATGCACCGTCTTTCAAATGTGACGTTAAACCGAGGCTCCATCTGCCTATTCAGATAGTTGTGAAAGATCCCATGGCACTATTTCGAAGAAGAGCAGGGGAGTTATCCCAAGTGTCCTGGGCAATATTCATTCCTCGATCAACATCACCAGATTATCTGGTTATTATTGCATTGGTGTTTGTGAGAGCTTCTTGTGTGCAAATTGGCTGCATGTTTCTTGCATTACAACAGTGACTTCAAACGTAATCCATTGGCTGTGAAGTGCTTTGAGACATGCGGTGGGCGTGAAGAGTGCTATATAAATGCAAGTTGTTACGATTGAGGCGGGAGGAGTGCAGAGTTTATTCTAGTCCCACTTCTACACAGGTCACACCATATATTTTAAATTTTCCCACTTAAGGACATGGTCAATCACGTACTCTATTTTTCCCAGAATAGAACACACTAACCTGGCTTCTTTAATGAATAACAAAATTAATAATTTATTATAGAACAAGTCTTAACTAGATGCTTGCCTTCATCGGTCGGGGCATAGAGTATATAAATTGGCAAGTTATGCTGCAGCTGTACAGAACTTTAGTTAGGCCACACTTAGAATATTGCGTGCAATTCTGATCGCCACACTACCAGAAGGACGTGGAGGCTTTGGAGAGGGTACAGAAGAGGTTTACCAGGATGTTGCCTGGTCTGGAGGGCATTAGCTATGAGGTTGGATAAACTCGGATTGTTTTCACTGGAACGACGGAGGTGGAGGGGCGACATGATAGAGGTTTACAAAGTTATGAGCGGCATGGACAGAGTGGATATTCAGAAGCTTTTTCCCAGGGTGGAAGAGTCAGTTACTAGGGGACACAGGTTTAAGGTGCGAGGGGCAAAGTTTAGAGGGGATGTGCGAGGCAAGTTCTTTACACACAGGGTGGTGAGTGCCTGGAACTTGTTGCCGGGGGAGGTGATGGAAGCAGGTACCATAGAGATGTTTAAGAGGCATCTTGACAAATACATGAATAGGATGGGAATAGAGGGATACGGACCCCGGAAGTGCTGAAGGTTTTAGTTTAGGCAGGCATCAAGATCGGCGCAGGCTTGGAGGGCCAAATGGCCTGTTCCTGTGCTGTGCTGTTCTTTGTTCTTTGTTCTAGTAATGAAATAAAGCATAAACACACCGATTAAAATTTTAAAGTTCCAACAGTAAATTTTAAAGTTCCCTTTTTACCTTAGCCCCTCACACTCTCTCTCTCTTTCTCACACACACACGCACACTCACACACACTCACTCACGCACACACACTCACTCACTCAGGCACGCACACATATATATATACCGGTTAACTGAGGAAAATAAGGATTTAAAAAAAAATTCAGAGCTCTGTTACAGACAAAAAGCACTTGGGCTGATTACTTGCTCATTTTTGAAGAAAACAACAGCTGAGATATGTTGTTCTAAAACTGGCATACCGTCTAACTTCCAAGTATACGTAGGTAGGTCACTAGGATCTTCCAGAACTGTTCTTTTCAGGCGGCATTGAGAATGATTTTTAGCAGGCTTTCTTCAAAGATAGGAGACAAGATGAAATGACACCTGGGGCTGGATTTTACCAGCCCCTCGGTGCTGTGGATTGTGGCGGGGAGGCCCGATAAATGCTAGCGGGAGTATCCCACCACAACCCACGACGCCGAGAAGGCCCCACCGGATATTAGTGGCAGCAGAGAGGCCTTGGTGCGAACCGCCGCCGCTTGGCGGCAGGGCCTTCATTAAAATATTCAAATCGGGGTAATAAGTATGCAAATGAACTTAACTGATGCTGCCTGCTGTCCAACGCCGATTTTATGGCCATCGGCCGCAACTCGCGCGCCTTCGGAACTTTCAGGAGCGAGACACTGATTGGGATAGGGGAGGAGTGAAATTATGAGGGCGGGAGAAGGGGAGCGGGGAAAACCTTTCTTATTGTCTGTGGGGATGGTGGGAAGGGGTTGAAGGGCAAATGGGGAGCGGTTCGGGTTACTAATCAAGTGTAATCTCTACATTTTTGGCAATACAAAACACATTGTGGGGGGAGGGTGTTGGGAAGGGGCCTCCAGCTTTTATTTATTTTCAAAATGCAAATGAAAAGTTATATTGCTTTGAGACTTCAATTTGTTCCTAAGGGATTGAAGCCCTTTAAAAATGGCACTGGTGCCTGAACGGTGGTGCCGGATGTTGCCACCGGGGACAGACTGGCCACCCCCTCTACGTCATCAGGGACGGCTGCTCCACCCCTTCGATTTAAATGAGCCCCCGCGCGGGTTCTCCGGCGGTGCTTCCTTCGAGGTGTCATGGGTTGTGGCGGACCGCTCCCGCTAGCATTTTCTATGCCGTGGAGCACACGTGCTGATAAAATTCAGCCCATGGACTTCTCTGGGTCTTTAGAGATTTACTGGAAAATGAAGCTGGGTTGTGGTCCTCTCTCCTTCCTTCACTTCTTTAACAGCAGGCTAACTTTTTCAGCTGCTCACTCCAGAAGGTGAAATACACACACTGACACACAACCAAAAGGCTTGAGAGTTTTCTGCCCATCCCAGGTGCTCCCTGCTGCTACTGGGCGAGTCTAATAAAGGGACGCTTGTCACTTCTCTGCCCTTATTACCAGGGTTTCTGTTTTATCTTGAACTTGAGTCATGTGACAACCAGTAACATTATTGCCAATCCAGTTCCTTCAGTACCCCTTTATAGCTCTTGTTTAAAAAATCGTCCAACATTTATTCAATTTAACTATAAATTCCTTTAAAAATATTTTTAACAAAAACAATCACTTTCATAACAAAGTCTTTAATTGTTTTTGAATTGGTCCCATAAGTACTATTTATAGGACTTGGGTAGCATCTTAGTTTCTATAGATTCAGTGTACTTCATCTTTTTTTTTCTGTCTTAACTGGCAAGTCACTGAAAACAGTAGCAACAACAACTTGTATTTATGTTGCACTTTTAATGTAGTAAAACGTACCAAGGCACTCCACAGGAACATTATCAAACAATATTTGATACTGAGCCGCATAAGCAGATATTAGGGCAGATGACCAAAAGCTTGGTTAAAGAATTAAGTTCTAAGAAGAATCTTAAAGGAGGAAAGAGAGACAGAGAAGTGGAGAGGTTTAGGGAGGGAAATCCAGAGCTTCAGGCCTTGGCAGCTGAAGTCATGGCCGCCAATGGTGGAGCGATTAGAATCGTGGACACTTGAGGCTAGAATTGGAAACCAGGTATTGCGGAGAGTTGTAGGGCTGAAGGAAATTACGGTGATAGGAAGAGACGAGGCCATGGATGGATTTGAAAGCAAAGATGGAAATTGTAAATTGAGGCGTTACTTAACCGAGAATCAGTGTCGACCAGCTCGCGCAGCGGTGAGAAGTACATGGTGGGGGGGTACAACATGGGAGGTCAGCCAGGAGTACATGAGAATGGTCAAGTCCAGAGGTAACAAATGCATGGATGAGGGTTTCAGCAGATGAGGTGAGAGCGGAGTTGGGCGATGTATGGAGGTGGAAATAGAAGGTCATAGTGATGGTGTGGACATGTGGTCAGTAGCTCAACCTGTGCTCAAATATGGCACCAAGATTGCGAACAGTCTGATTCAGCTCAGACAGTTGTCAGGAATAGGGATGGAGTTGGTGGCGGCAACTGAAGACAATGGCTCAGTCTTCCCTGTATTGGAGGAAATTTCTGCTCATCTAATTCTGGATGTCAGACAATCACTCTGACAATTAAGAGACAGTGAAGGGCTCAAGAGAGATGGTGCTGAGGCGGATGTTGTCAGCATATAAAGAAAGTGATGCTGTGTTTTCTGATGATATGGCTGAGGGGCAGCATATAGATGAGAAATAGGAGGGGGCTGAGGATAGATCCTTGGGGGACACCAGAGCTAACGATGCTGGAGCAAGGAGAGAAGCCATTGCAGGTGATTCTCTGGCTAGGATTAGATAGTTAAGAATAAAACCAGGTGATTGCAGTCCCACCCAGCTGGATGACGGTGGAGAAGTGCAGACAGGTTGAGGATAAGGTGGGATATTTAACCATAGTCACAGTCACATAGAATGTCATTTGAGATATTGGTAAGAGTCTTGTTGCTACTATGGCAGGGGCAGAAAGCTGATTGGAGGGATGCAAACATGGAGTTCCATGAAAAGTGGGCATGGATTTGAGAGGTACTGATAAGTTCAAGGACTTGGTAGAGGAAAGGGGAGTTGGGGCAGTAGTTAGAAAAGACTTGAGTCAATTGCATTTTTTGAGGAGATGGGTGATGGCAGATTTGAAGGAGAGGGGGACAATACCTGATGAGCGAGAACCGTTGACTATCAGTTAACATGGTGGGTAGTCAGCGGTTTAGTGGGAATTGGGTCGAAGGACAAGGATGATGTGGCTAATTGATAAGATGAGCTTGGAGAGGACAAGGGAGGGCGACGAGAGAGAAGCCTGAGGAAAATGCAACTTCAGGGCTAGGTCAGGGGGCGAACCGTAGGTGCAGTTGGCCTGGTGAGCTTGATGAAGTGAGGGAAGTGGCAGAGGCAGCTGGTTGGATGGTATCAATCTTAGTGACAAAGAAGTCTATGAGCTCCAGGAACTACTTGTTGAAGTTGAGTGGAACAGACAGGAGTAGGGGATTTAAGAAGACAGATTGTATTAGAGAAAGAAAGCCAAGGGTTCTCTTTGCATTCCAGCATTATCCTGGAATAGCGAGCAGTTTTCACAGATGAGAGCAGGGCCCAATAGTGCTTCATGTCATTTAGCCAGATCTGGTGGTGAATGGTTTAATTAGTTGTTCTCCATATCCATTCAAGTCTGTGTCCCTTGAACTTAAGGGTGCAGACCTGAGGGCCATACAGGGGGAATGGCCAGGGTGAGGGAGAATAATGGTTTTCATCAAAGGTGGAGGTGTGTATTGATAAATTTCCAGCCATTGACCAATCAGTTTCCACTATAGTACTCAAGATTTCTTGATATTGCTGAGAATTCAGAATCAACGTTTGTCTATCAACTCTTAATTCAGCCACTAGAAGGATGATGATGCAAACTCATTCTGCATTATAACAATGATATATCTTTAATGTTCCATGACATTCAGAGCTACGATCTTTTGATCAAGACATTAGTCTACAGCAAGGCTGAAAATTCATACCACATAATTTCCATTTCTAAGAGCATTCTATGTCTGTCGATCATTGACTTTTCCCTATGATGTTTTATTTATTCTTATGGACTCGATGTAGTTCCCATTGTTTTTGCTGATCGTGTATAAACTGAAACAAGGGCTTGAATTGCCTCATAATTTTGAAATAGTGTGTTTACTAAGGTTTTCTTTGTCGTTATCAAATTTTGAATGTCAAGTGAACTGATAAGATTTAAAAGACTCTTACTTATCATTTCCATTTATCTGCCCTGTCGCATGGAGAAAAACTTCAAAATGAAACTGAAGATGCATACCAGATCCATTAGAACTTTAAAAATGAAAAGATTAACATTCCATGTAGAGATTATATTTTAGGCTGAAAAAGTAAGGTGAATGAGTATTTTACAGGATTAACAAAAACAGGTTAGGGGAGCATTGGGTACGATACATGGTATAAAATGGAAATAGCTGCTGATGGGTTTACTAACATGGGAATTGATTTTCTTCCGAGCTGAAAAGAGGTGAAAATAGCTGCATCATGTACAAAAGCCACGAGAAAAACAAAAGATGGGTGAAGCATTTCTAGAATAGAAAGAATCAAAATTAAGTTTGCATGGAAAAACTGGATGTAAAACATGGAAAGCATCTAAGGCAAAAAAGTTGATAATTGCATTGTTTAGACTCGAGGACAATTGGATGCCCAGGAGGAAAATGCGATACTAATGTCTGCTTTCCAAATGAGTGCTCCAGACATGGAGACTTAGCCACCAGCAGGACATGTTGGGAAATTGTGGGCCTGTTCCTCATATATTGCCATCATTAATTTTAATGGATGGAAAATGAATGAATAGCTTTGTCCTATTCTAATGATGTGCATCTAAAATTTAATTCTGACTTCCAAAGACCCGAATATTAATTAGCATGCTGATGGATACTCTTGGACTGCCTTTAATCTGGAAATAATGCTGAATTTAGTCATAGAAATTAGTCATAGAGGCATTAGGCGGTGCACATTATATAAATGTAGCATTTTCAATAAAATGTGGAACAATGTGACGTGTACTCCTTTGTGGATAATTTCAGTTGATTTACAAGCTAACCTTTTTTTTGTAATTAACATGGAATACATGTATAGAAGCGCTGACAAGAGGCAGCTATTAAAATGACTTTAGCAAAATGTATGTAATTTTGTGCAGGATAAGCGTAATGCAAAAGTGGAAGAACTGGTTAAATAATGAAAAGATAACCAAAACGACAGGATCTGAAGAAATGACCACTGGGCCAGGTTGTGATAGATTTTCATGAAGGAATTGAATGACCTGATAGGCATATTATAGTGAGCAATATTCTTTTACAATCTCATCGCCAAGGTATGAAGTGTAAGCGCTTTTAAGCTTCAGCTACCAAATATGTTGTCAGTCCCTTGAAATGAGGATGACATTTGCCAGGTTTCATGATTTGTGTCTCGGGTGACTCAATCGGCCAATTCTGGAGCCACAGGTCTTTGGGCAGAGAGGACAAGAGTTGCCCTAAGGTTGGGGTGGGGGTTTCTTAAGCTGGGGTTCATCTCTCTCTCCCTCTGCTTTCATTGCTTCTCTGCAGCAGTGTTTATGCGGTCAGTTTCCGACTGTTGCAGCTTGTTGGATGAGGCACTGCCACATGGTACTGTTTGTAGCAAGTTCCTCCCACGCACTGATGTCAGTTTGTCCCCTTTTCAGTGAGGCCTTCAGAGTGTCCTCCTTGAGGTCGGGTGCCATCCTTGCGTTGAAAAGAGGATCTGCTTCAGAAGCCGATTATTTGATATGCGGATGGAATGTCCAGACCAGCAGACCTGATTTTGCATGATCATGATGCGATGCTGGAGGAATTGGCTTCAGTGAGGATGTTAGGGTTTGTTCGCTGGTCTTCCCACTTGACTTTGATTATCCTGCCGAGACATCGCTGGTGGAAATGCCCCATCGCCCAGAGGTGCCTTTGGTAGGTGACCCAGGTCTAACTGTCCTATAGAAGGGTGGTGACCATAACAGCATTGTAGATAAAGCCTTTGTCCTCTTTTGGAGATCTCTGTTGTTGAAGACCTGATTGTGCAATTTTTGGAAGGCTGCACTAGCACAACTGATTCTGTGCTGGATCTCCACTTCGATGGTGGCCTTGTGAGAAAGGCCGCTGCCAAGATTTGGGAAGTGTTCAATGACCTCTAAAGTCCCCCATCAATATCAAAAGCTCGAGGTGTAGATCCTTGTCCGGGGGAGGGCTGGTGGAGGATTTTGGTCTTGCTAATGTTCAGTGAGACCCCAACCCTGTTGTCTGCAGAGTTGAATAGGTTAAGGGTGGTCTGAATGTCACTTGTACTATGAGCCACAACTGCACAGTTGGAAGTCATGGATATACTGGAACATCACCTTAGCCTCGGCTTTCAGCCTGTTGAGGTTGAAAAACTTCCCGTCAAGTCCGGATAAGAAATTGCTCTGTCTCCAATCCATTGCAAAGAGAGGTTGCTATCATACTGTCACGCATAAGTCGCAGAATAGTAACAAATTTTGCTAGACATCCAAATTTCTGGAGAACTTTCTAAAGGGCTTCATGATTGGTGTCAAATGCCTTTGACAGTTCATTAAAGGCCATATAGAGCTCTTTGCTTTGTTCCAGACATTTTTCTTGAATTTGTGGAGCAACAAAGATCATGTCTGTGGTTCGTCCAGATGACCGGAAACCACATTGGGTCTCTGGAAGAATATCTTCGCTGACGGATAAGTGGTGGTTCAGGAGGATTTGTGAGAGAATCTTCCTGACAGTGGACAGAAGGGATATGCCTCTCCTCTTCCCAGATTCATGCAAAAAGTTCTGAGTTTGAGTGAGAGTAAATGTACTGTAAATGATAGAATGGCTGTTAGGTTGATTTGCCAGAGGAAAAAATAAGCAACATTTGCCCTATTCAAGAGACAAAAGATTAAAGGAGGAAATTGTAAGAATTATGGTAGAAAAACAGGTACATCTGTTATAACCGAGACTGGAGCAACGCACTGTCAATTCAGTCCCATCACTCCGCAGGTCGCAGCGTATTATCGAAGTTTTCCCACCCAACTGGAAAAACAGCCAAATTAAACTTAAAAACTTAAAATTAAATATACTGTGTGCAGTTTTGGTCTCCTTATCTGAGGAAGGATGTTCTTGCTATAGAGGGAGTGCAGCAAAGGTTTACCAGACTGATTCCTGGGATGGCGTGACTGATGTATGAGGAGAGATTGAGTCGGTTAGGATTATATTCGCTGGAGTTCAGAAGAGTGAGGGGGGATCTCATAGAAACCTATAAAATTCTAACAGGACGTGACAGGGTAGATGCAGGAAGGATGGTGAGGGAGTCCAGAACCAGGGGTCATAGTCTAAGGATACAGGGTAAACCTTTCAGGACTGAGATGAGGAGAAATTTCTTCACCCAGAGAGTGGTGAGTCTGTGGAATTAGTTGCCACAGGAAGCAGTTGAGGCCAAAACATTGTATGTTTTCAAGAAGGAGTGAGATATCGCTCTTGGGTCAAAAGGGATCAAAGGGTATGGGGCGAAAGCTGGAACAGGTTACTGAGTTGGATGATCAGCCATGATCATAATGAATGGCGCATCAGGCTCGAAGGGCCGAATGGCCTACTCCTCCTATTTTCTATGTTTCAATGTTTCGAAACACTCTAGTAACCCCGAGAATAAAACAGACCAAACCAGCTATCTTTGGACAACAAATTAACTATTTATTAAAAAACTAAGTTTTAACACTATTAAGATAAACCTTTGTCCAAAGATCTTATAACTACTTATTTAAAGCTAACTCCCCCATTCACATGCATACATTCAAAAATCACGGTTAACCGGTTTCTTGTAAAACAGCGACGTTTTTAAAAATCAGCTGTTTAAGAATAAATAAATAAGTCTTTGTGGGTTACATTCCCGATGGGTGAGGTATCCTAGTGTGAAAATAATCAAATGCCTCTTGAAGTCTTCACACGGATTTGATGAAACAGTCCTTCAGTAGATAGGCATTCAAAACACTTCATCTGCAGCAGGCATCAAGACCATATGACCATGCCATACAAATTAGGAGCAGAAGTAGGCCATTCAGCCCATCAAGCCTGCTCCGCCATTTAATAAGATCATGGCTGATCTGTTTCTGTCTCGAATTCCACACTTCCATCTACCCACGATAATCCCTTGCCTAACAAGAATCTATCTACCCCGCCTTAAAAATATTAAATGACCCCGCCTCCACCACCACCTGAGGCAGAGAATTACAAAGTTGCACAACCCTCTGAGAGAAAAAATTTATCCTCATCTCTGCCCTTAAAGGGCGACCCCTAATTTTCAAACAGTGCCCCCTAGTTCTGGACTCACCCACAAGAGGAAACATCCCCTCCACATTCACCTTGTCAAGACCATTCAGGATCTTTTAAACTTCAATCAAGCCACCCCTCACTCTTCTAAATTCCAGTGAAAACAAGCCCAGTCTGTTCAACCTTTCCTCAATAGACAACCCGCTTATTCCAGGTATCAATCTAGTAGACCTCCTCTGATCAGCCTCCAATGCATTCACATCCTTCCTTAAATAAGGACACCAAAACTGCACACAGTATTCAAGATGTGATCTCACCAATGCCCTGTATAACTGAAGCATAACATCCTTACTTTTATTTTCAATTCCTCTCGTAATAAAGGATAGTATTCCATTAGCCTTCTTTATTACTTGCTGTACCTGCATCTTAACCTTTTATGACTCGAGCACTAGAACACCTAGATCCCTCTGCAGCTTGGAGTTCTGCAGTCATTCTCCGTTTAAAAAATACTCTGCTTTTTTATTCCTGCCAAAGTGAACAACTTCACATTTTCCCACATTATATTCCATCTGCCCGATTTTTGCCCACTGACTCAACCTACTGGCGAATTCCAGAAAATACAATCAATCAAGAGAGATTCACTCTTGAAGCAAATACTTCCTGGCTTGGAAGCAAAGAAAAGGTGCTTTGCTAACTTCAGCAATACAAATGGTCCATTTAAAAAAAAAAGGCTTTTTTTTACTTCTTAGGCAATTAACTCGGCCTGGAGCTCCTTGTAGAATTTCTCATGGGAGAGAATAGACAGCTTTTTTTCAGCCGCACACCTCGCTGGAGAGTCTCAAAATTGCTTCAGACTGGTTTTTTTACACAGTTTTACACACAGTCAAATTGAAACATTATGCCATGTGACCTCTCCTGTCGCCTAGGTAACAAAATGCAGCTGTGGCACAGTGCCTCAGAAATCCAATACTTCTCTTTCTATCTTGGAGGTACACTGTTTTTAACAGAGTCCGAAAGGTACACTGTTTTAATCTGAGGAGAAAATAAATTCAATTCCATGACACATCATACATGTACTTTTGAGATAGCACTGCCTCCTTGCTGCTCATGATTACTAAACATTCCACATGAATATTTTCTGACCTTATCCATTTATATCCTGTGAGCCTCTCAATCAGACAGATTCCTTTTGTTCGCTGTGTTATGACCAGGTGATAAGGGGTCTAGGGGTTCCCTCTCAGCCTTTGCCTGGTTTAACCGTAACAGGGTTTAATTTTAGAAACACCGTGTTTTTAGCTTCCCCTCAGTGAATCCTTGTTCACTGCTCCGATTGTAAGGCAAAGAAATCAGTCAGATTTCCTTAGATTTAAACAAGAAAGGTGGAAGTTTATTAATCTTAAACTCTAATCCGGTTAACGATTACGAATATGTGACATGACCATGCTAGCATGCATAAGCGATAAACGCACGCAGATAGAGACAGTAAAAGCAGAAAA
The DNA here is from genome assembly GCF_036365525.1 of Heterodontus francisci. Classification (NCBI taxonomy): domain Eukaryota; kingdom Metazoa; phylum Chordata; class Chondrichthyes; order Heterodontiformes; family Heterodontidae; genus Heterodontus; species Heterodontus francisci. Next base: position 65,762,587 of record NC_090390.1, read on the forward strand.
GAATCAAGGGGAAAAGTTTGAGGCAATATCGGGATTATAATTATCGTCTTTTGAGTTCAATCTGGCAGTCCTGCTGTTCATTGGGGCCCAGTTCACACTTCAACTTGTTTCAATTTGGGAGGCTTTTTTCTCTTGAGGTTTACGTATCTTCCATGGGTCCATTGGCTTGGGAGAAAGCGAGAGAGAGACAGCCAGGAGAAAGGCTTTCTTGTTCCAGCTTCAGTTGCAAACTGCCTTCTGTTCCTTTTCTGTGTGGCACAATTCAAGTCCGAGTTGACCAGCAGGTCAGTTATGTGACTAACTGGCTTACCCACTCCTGCATTTGTGGATTGTATCATCTTAGCAGTACCTAGAATTTGCTTCCTTACACCTTCAATATCAAAATACCATTTGGGTTAATTGGCCCAGGGAGTAGTCCTTTGTCTCCACAAGCACTGCTCTTAGTATGCAAATGTCCTCCCAACCAAGAGGCTGGTGATCTTCAAACAAGTCATCTCTTCATTCCAGCAACAGTTTAAAATCAATGTTCATATGACAAAATTAATATGCCTCATTCTTGGAAGGTGGGTGTCTGCATGACAACTGCTTCTCCTCTCTGCCAGCTTGGGTTTTAAAAGTCTGAACAATGAAGGAAAAACAAAAGATTGATGAGGGTAAGACATTCCATAGGTTACACATCCTGTGAAACTACATGATTGCACAATTTAAAAAAAATTCGACATAACGTAGTTCTTAAATTACACTGATGTCATTTTCTGTTTTACTACTTTTATTGAGCTCTTAACCTTTCAAGATATCGATTGCAATTCCAGCAGCAGATATAATCTATACGTGCTCAAAGCACAATATATATCTTTTATTTCCAGAAGTTTTGGATGCTTTCCTATCTGCCATTTTAGAGAATATCCCACACAACTCAAAAAATTAAATATTTCTGCTCAAAGCAAAATCTACTGTTATCATCCAAACTACTTTTGAAAAGATTGAAGATTATATAATTGCAAAATATTGCATTGTCCTTTTCCTTTGTGTCCCTCCCTCTTCCACTGTTTGCATTGGCTACTCCTCCCCCCTTTGCTTTCCTGTCTATCACTCCCATGCTCCTGTCCTTGCTTCCCCTTTCTCCTGATCCCTTTTCCATGTTTTCTACCCCCATGCCTTTTCTCTTCCACTATTTCCTTTCTTCCCTACAACCTCCCCCTTTCTCTACCCACTTTGCTCCTTTGCCCGACCCTTACTTTCCTCCTTTTTCCCTCTGCCTCTTTGCTCATGCTAATCCCTCCCTTCTCCCTGTCTCCTTTCTCTTCCTCTTTGCTTCCCTTTCTACTGTACCTCATTTCATTTTTTCCTCATCTTCACCCATCCTCTTCCCTCCTTTATCTACTTGCACCCCCTTCCCTTTGTCCTTCCCTTTTGTTCATTGCCTCTTCTCTCTGCCTGTCCTCTGCTACCACTCTTTACTGTTGTCTTCTCTCTGCTTCACTGTTTTCTTTCCTCCTAAGCTGTTTTGATTCCTCTTCCATCCCATCTTTTCCTCTATCCCATCTTCTTGTACCACATCCCACTTGCTCCCCAGTATTCCCTTACACCTCTCCTTTCTGTCTCTTTCTCTCTTCTTCCTTCCCCTCTATCTATTTCTCTTTCTCTCACCCTCACTTTTGCATGCTCTTGTTTTTGAAGATGAACTGAATCAGAATTTAGAGATACCAAAACTGGGTTTTAAAAGTCTGAACATTGAAGGAGAAACAAAAGATTGATGAGAGTAAGAAATTCCATACGTTAGACATCCTGTGAAACTACGTGATTTGCGCAATTTTAAAAAATTTCAACCTAATATTTTCAGGATATAGCCTGTAGCTTTGAAGGAACTAGAGGAAAGTTCTAAGAAGCACTAACAATAATATTGATAAAATAAAGACAGACGGAAAAGGTTGTTTATAACCTGTCCGAGAATGTGATTTATTTATTTTATTTTTTTATTTATTTAGAGATACAGCACTGAAACAGGCTCTTCAGCCCACCGAGTCTGTGCCAACCAACAACCACCCATTTATACTAACCCTACGGTAATCCCATATTCCCTACCACCTACCTACACTAGGGGCAATTTACAATGGCCAATTTACCTATCACCTGCAAGTCTTTGGCTGTGGGAGGAAACCGGAGCACCCGGTGAAAACCCACGCAGACACAGGGAGAACTTGCAAACTCCACACAGGCAGTACCCAGAATCGAACCAGGGTCCCTGGAGCTGTGAGGCTGCAGTGCTAACCACTGTGCCGCATTCAGAACTTCTACAGATTGGATTAACTTGGGCTTCACATAGAGTGACGTGGTTGAGGGGAAAAGACGAGTTTGTTGCACAGAGGAAATCACACGTGTTGAGAAAGCTTTCGCAATGGAGGAGATGCATGAGTATCATTTGGATTAAAAGGACGTTGTGGGGGCAAAAGTATTCACAGTTCAAGAATAATTAAAGATGAGTTCATCAAATGTAAGTTAGTAACTGATGGTTGGATTTGCAAGAAATGACAAAAAGGTGTCGCAGAAGCTTTGAAAGAAGGACGTAATTTAGCCACTGTACTGAGGGCTGATGGTTGAGTGCACTCAGGGCTTGTGATCCGGAGAGACACCATTAATGTAGAGTGATGCCATTATAGTTGATATGCCCTCTGTTGCTCAGAAAACTGGGGGCCAACTGGAAAGTCCCGGTCAGCCTCCTACACTTAACTTTAACAAGGCTCTTAGTAAGCCTAACTGCCTGTCAACCTTGTGGGGTTGGGCAGCGGCCCGGGCCCCTAAAATGGCCGACATCGGGAACAGGGTCCGAAAGTCGGCACACCAGCTGGCCTCGTAATTTTCTGGACCCACCCCCACCTCTGTCTTCGACCTTGGGAGGACCTGGAAATTGCACCTGGAGGTTACACCTCACCAAATAAGGTTAACTTTTTTTAAAATCAGGTTTCTAGTAGTGATATGAGAGTGGAAATGGTCAAGTTCTCACATCAATTGATTTCACTGACTGCTGGTTTGGGGCAGGTGGGGGCGGAGGGGGTAGGGTCGGTGTCCATTTAGCTTAGCCTGTGGTGGAGCAGTGAATGACAGCTTACAGAATTGAATAACACAAAAAGTCTCAATGCTTCAACTCATAAATTCAAGGATAAGTTGTATAATTGGAGTATTGCATTAAATTCTGACAGACATGTCTGTATAAAGTCATATGGGCTGGAAATAGTAAAATGGAGAGCAACAGGAATTATTCAAGCACTTAAATCATTGAGCCATTAGATCTTATATTTTCAGGAAGAGATACTGGGATAAGAAAAACCCAATCTACGAGAAAAAAGCAATCTCTCTTACTTTTCTAATTATTTCCCTATTGGTCTTGCTTTGTAATGTTAAGGAGTCCATTATTAGGAAGAATAGCACTCATCTTTAAAATTCTTAACTAATTATGATCGTATGATTTTGGTCACAGATATTCCACTGATGATCTCATCGCACATGGTACACATTGTTAAATGCATTGAAGAACAGTAACCTGATAAACCATCCATCAGTGCCTTGGATATCTCCACGTTTCTCTATATAAATGATTTGGATGTGGGGACCAAATGTAATATTTCCAAATTTAATGACACACAACTGTAAGGAGGCTTCAAGGGGATTTAGACAGGCTAAGTGAATGGGCAAGAACATGCAGATGGAATATAATGTGAATAAGTGTGAAGTGATCCACTTTGGTAGAAATAAACAGAAAGGCACAGTATTTCTTAAATGGTGAGAGGTTGGGAAGTGTTGATACTCAAAGGGACCTTGGTGTCCTTGTTCATGAGTCACTAAAAGCTAGTATGCAGGTGCAGCAAGCAGTTAGGAAGGCAAATGGTATGTTGGCCTTCATGGCAAGGCGATTTGAGTATCGGAGTAAAAATGTTTTGCTGCAAGAGCCTTGGTGAGACCACACCTGGAGTATTGTGTCCAGTTTTGGTCATCTCATCTAAGGAAGGATATACTTGCTATAGAGGGAGTGCAACAGAGGTTCACCAGACTAATTCCTGAGATGGCAGGATTGTCTTATGAGGAGAGATTGCAGAAACTGGGCCTGTATAAAGAAAAAAATCTTAGTCCAGTGATACGTGAGTAGGAATTCCTTCTCTTCCTTTATCTATTTGCAACCCTTGATGATATCTGTAGACATTGGGAAAGCTCATGATACCGAGCTTGCTGTCTGCTGACTTTTGTCTTTCAAACTATGGCATAGCACTTGCACCTACATCCTAGAAAACACTTTTCCTTCCCTGGCTACCTGAGTAGAATGTCAGAATGCTTCTGGGCTAAATAACAGAACAGTTAGTTATTCTAATTATGGACTCTAAGGGAATCAGGGGGCTTGGATGAGAAAGCAGAGTTGAGGTAAAAATCACCACGATCTTATTGAATGGTGGAGCAGACTCAAGGGGCCAGTTATATTCTAGCTTCTAGTTTTATCCTGTGCTTCTGTGGAATCTTTTCTATCTTCAAAAGATCAAAAGCAGCAGATAACACAACAGAGAACATTGTTTAGAGCTCTGTCAGAAAGAGTTATTGAACCAGATTAGTACAAGAGAATAATAGTAATAACAATACTTATTTTTAACCGCAGTTACTTTACTAGCTTCCCATATGGTGGTAAATAGTTTGCAACTCCTGTGCCAAATTTTAGTGTGGTAATTTTGTGTTAATTCTCTTCAGAAGTGCAAACAGACTGCCTTTGATGGCTCCAGATCAACTTTATTGATTTGAAAAACACTGGATAATAAATATGTCTCAAAGTGGTCACTGGAGCCAAGTACATGCATGTTAATTTTTTTTTAAACTCAAGCAGGCACACAGCTGTACAAATCATGCAGCATATTTGCATTTGCATGGGTTGCTTGGTTTCTCCCTCAATCAAACTACGTGAAGCCCAAACTAATTAGTCATCATAGTATTCTATTGAGTTGAGCTGGGACATGAGTGAAGCTGCTTTTTAACTCTGAGCAACCTTTTGGCTTCCTCTCCCATCTCTCCTGTGAAGGCTTATTGAAATGCCTATGCTAAAGGTGCAGTGTAAATACAAGTTGTAGAGTCTTTATGGTAATTATTCATTAGTAATGGTACCCTATTGAAGTTATGATAGGCAGTCATGCATAATTTTAACGTTGTGAATTGTATATTTTAAGTAGTCCACTGCTTGAGTATCATCCAGGAATCAGATGATGTAGAAGGCATTTTTCACTAGAAATTGCTGTTTGCAGCTGTTTAGTAGCACTTGCCGGATATCTGTGTTGCAGATGAAAACCATCAAATTTAACTTTCCTTCTAGTTAAGAAATTTAACATGACCTAAGAATTTTGGCACTATACATAGTGGTTAATTTGATTACATTTGGTTTTGAAAAGTTATTCTCTAGATGCATTTGCATTAATAGTTGCTTGATTAATGGTTGTTGAGGAAATGGTAGTATTACATATACTTGCTTTTATCTTGTAATGTGCCTCCAATGGTAAGGTGATGATTTAAGTTAGTTTGTTAGAGCATGAAACTGTGCAAATCAATGGTATTTATGGATCCACGTTTGTCAATGTTGTAGTATGTGGCTTGAGGTTGAAGTAATTAAACCTTACTGAGCTACAAACTTTTTTCATAGTACAGTGGAATTCCATTTTATCAGGAAACTTGTACTATTGCAAATTTTAAGGCATTTATCTGAGACATATTAGAAGTATGTCATACAGCCCCCAACTGTCAAGAATGGGACACAGATATTTTGCCACATGGACATTAAATTTTAAAATTGTTGCTGGGAAGAAAAGATGGCCTATTACAAGCGGTTGCCAAGCCTCTGACTGGCAAGACATTTTCATAGCAACAGACAGTACTTGGAAAGGACAAAGGGGCCACTCCCTGCTCCAGTTATGGGAAGCTGATGACAATCTCTGATCCACAACTGTTTTATTGTCAATTCATAGTTCAGTCCAAATATCAGTCCAGAAGGGAAGAGTGGGAACTAACTTTGTCCAGAGGCAATTCCCCCCGGGTAAAAATCCAGCCTTTAAAAGCAAAACTATAATGAGCATTACCTGCCCTCTATTAACACTGAAATGAGACCTGTTTAATTAAAGGGACCAGCATTTTCAATATTGTCACAATGAACTTTTGATTACCAGATGTTGAAGTTGGAGAGGCTAGCATTCCAGGTAAACTGCTAAGATGGCCGAATACATAAACAGACATGGTCACACCAGTTTAATCACATGACTAACTGGCTATTGGAGTTTTTTTGAATTTGAACTTGCCGCAGAGTTTTAAAATTCAGAAAACTGTTTGCTCCTGGACTGGAAAAGACCTCTCTCCTGTTGCTCATCTGTTTCTCACCAGCTTTGGAATCCATTGAAGACACAGGAACCCCAAAAGAGAAAAGTCTCCGCAAGTAAACAATGTTTAAGAAGAATTACCTACAAAAGGACTACAGTGAGCTTGAAGCACAGTAACAAGCTCTTCTGATATTGCTTCAAACCTCTCTACTGATTTTTTTTTTCTCTTTTCTGTCTCTATTTGCATGTGCATATCACGTATGCATGCTAGCATGGGGCGTGGAGTGTATCCACAGGCATTAACTGAATTAGAGTTTAAGTTTAAGGTTTAATAAATTTCACTTTTCTTCTTTAAACCTAAGAAAGCCTGTTTGTGCTCATTTCTTTGCCTTATAATTGGAAACTGGTGAACAAGGATTCACCAAGGGGGAGCTCAAAACAGTGTGTTTAAAAATTAAATCCTGTTACGATAAGACCAGGTGAAAGCTGAAAGAGACTCCTAGACACCTTACTCACCTGGTTTTAACAAGTAATATGGACATATTTCTAATTAATATGACTCATGAAAGTAAATTAACTTTGTCAGAATCAGTAATTAAATCTAAATGCACTAGCATTAAACCTGTGAGTCATATTGGAAAATGATCACTGTATAAGTTGTTTTATTGCACCTCATTCTACTTGTAGTAAAGATCAACACAAAAGACCTATCAAAGTATTTTGCAATAAAGACATTAAAATTATCTACTTCCAGCAGTACCACAGAATTTACTGGGTTGGGACATCTTGCAGCGTTCCCTATTTGTTAGGTTTTCTTGAGCCTTCAGCTGAAAAATTTCATGCCACAAATTGCTGGAATTGCGAGTTGGGAAGTGCGGAGAGCGCACCAGTGCCTCTGGGACCTTGGTGAATGATGAGACCAGTAAGTCTATCTCCTTTAACCAATGAAATTTAGGATACAGAAAGAAACAAGAATGCTAGAGCAGGAAATAGGGTTGATTAGAACCAAAATTATGTACAGAAAGAGAAATAGGGAAAGAAAAATTGGATTGAGAGAGAAACAAAACAAAGAAAAAGTGAGAAAATAATTTTAAAATTGAAATGAATTATTTTGAAAACCTCTAAGAACAATTTACTACCTGTATGAGTGCGACTCCAGAGTTTCATTTGTTCCTTCTCTGAAGCTCCCAAGTATTGTGGGAATGTAAATGTTGTCATTAAAAGGGTCCTAATGTCATTAAGTACCAGCTCAAACTTCTGCGGTGCATTTAACTTGTTTGAATAGTGCAAATGCAACAATTTCATGAAATGCATGGGGAGGTTGACAGCAAGTTCCATTTTTTGTGAGGCAAATAGCAGAGTGGCATAAATTGTCCAGCAATCTCTGGCAATTTACAATTCATGGTGTATCTCTTCCTGGACACAAGTTGTCGGGTTATTTACACACTAATGATAGCGTGTGCATTTAATTCTGGGCCAATAATTGCTACCAAGAAAGACTTCTTGCTCTACAGTTTATAAAAATAGAAAATAAATCTCCACTGCCCCATTATATGTTATGTTTGATTTTAAATAATATATTAATGTTCATCAGGAAGTATCTATCTTGTATCTTAAAATTGTTAACTAAATACCCTGATGGGCAGTAAGAATTTTAATAGTTTGAAGAACAGTAAGATGGTAATTATAAAAAGGCTTTGTAAAATCCCTAGTCATAAAGTATCGTGTCTCTCATTACTTAACCCTCAGGCCTATAAAGAGCTAAAACAGTAGTGTCAGTCAATACCTTTTATCTCTGGAGATTGGAGTTCAAATGTATTGCAAGGGAAGCATAAAAATCTTTATGGGTGATGACTGTTAAACATTTCAAGGGTATTGACACTCTTGTCCTCATTCCTGTTGGGCAAAGTAAAGTACGGGCGATTCAGTATTGGGGTAGAGATGTATTGCTTGACAAAGAACGATTGTCATTATTGTCCAATAACTTTTAGAAATTAAACCTTCACAAAGAATAATGTTTTAACAGTTTTCGATTTACTTCAGCCTGTACTATGATTTTCGAAACAGTTATTTAAATGGTAAGTGTTGACAACATCATTAGCAACATTGATGTAAAGGATTTCCTTAGCCTGACCATGTTTAAGGAGCTGAATTAATGTGGACTGTTGAAGAGAGTGCATTTTGGGTATGTCTGGGCTTCATAACTTTGTACTTCCTTTAAAATAAAGAAAGACTTGCATTTATACAGTATCTTTAATGGCCTCAAAACCAGTGAAGTACTATTGAAATGTAGGCACTGTTGTAATGTAGGAAAAGTAGCAGACATTTTATGCACAGTATGATAATGACCAGGTAATTTGTTTTGGTGGTGTTGGTTGAGGAATGAATATTGACCAGGACACTGGGAGAATTCCTATGCTCCTCTTTGAAATAGTGCCATGGGATCTTTAATGTCCATCTGAGAGGAAAAACGAGGCCTTGGTTTAACTTTATCCAAAAGACAGTACTTCCAACAGTTTAGCACTTGCTCAGTATTCCACTGACGTGTCAGCCTAGATTTTGTGTTCAAATTTCTGGCATGAAATGAGCCCAAAACCTCCAGACTCTGAGGCAAGAGTACTACCTATGGAATGCAAATCAACAAAAAGGTGGAAATAAGTTTTAACTGGATCTGAATGGTTCTTTGGTCACAATAGAACGTCAATGAGTACATTTATAATATCTATTAGAGGTTAAGTAAGCCCATTGAGATGGGAGGATGATTTTCATCAGAGTGCATTGTTCACAGTGGAAAAAGAGGTTGGCTGACAGGCAAAATTGAAAAATAATGTGTTCCAGGCCATTGATTGCCTGAGGCCTAGCCAACTCGATTCTCAAGCAGGTCACAAATTGAAGTCTTCTGCCTGTTGTAGGAACTGGAATGGCATTTCTGTGTGCCCTTGGGCAGGGCATGCACTATGCATGCTCTTCCCAGTGATGCTGAGTAGCCGAATCAGCAGTCCTTGGAGGACCTGCTGCTGAAGGCTCCTTCTTAAACAGGTGAGTCTATGGCTTTTTTGAGATTTGTGGGGCCAGGAGGAATATTAATGCATTTTTCAGGCCACCCATGCATCCCCTGATTCTCCACCTCACCCACCCATTCACCTTGAATATCCATCCATCGTGGCTCCGCAGAAGAACCACCAATGTTTCTACCCTTTCTCCTGAACAACTGTTGGGCTGCTTGTTTGTTCTGGTTCATTGCTCACAATTTGGAAATGTTATGGAGATGAGACTTAACCATGAGTATGCGTGAGCCACTTGCTTTTTTGACCATGTGGGCAGTGCAATTGCTCCTCTCTCTGCATGCTGGTGACAAGTTGCCACATAAAAGGTTATTGGGCAAAGTAGGAGCTCATGGTGCAGGGGTAACACATTAGCATGGATAGAAGAATAAAAGCAAAATACTGCAGATGCTGGAAATCTGAAATAAAAACAAAAATGCTGGAAATACTCAGCAGGTCGGGCAGCATCTGTGGAGAGAGAAGCAGAGTTAATCTTTCAGTTCAGTGATCTTTCATCAGTTCTGATCAAAGCTCACTGACCTGAAACGTTAACTCTGCTTCTCTCTCCACAGATGCTGCCAGACCTGCTGTGCATTTCCAGCATTTTATGTTTTTATTATAGCATGGATAGAAGATTGGCTGGCTGGCAGAAAACAAAGTATGCATATATGGGTCCTTTTCTGATTGGCAGGATGTGACGAGTGGAGTCCCGCAGGGATCTGTGCTGGGGCCTCAACTTTTTACAATTTATATCAGTGACTTAGATGAGGGGAGTAACGGCATGGTAGCTAAATTTGCAGATGGCACAAAGATAGAGTCATAGAGTTATACAGCACAGAAACAGGCCCTTCGGCCCAAAGCGTCTGCCCCGACCATCAAGCACCCATCCAATCTAATCCCATTTTACCGCACTTGGCCCATAGCCTTGTATGCTATGGCATTTCAAGTGCTCATCTAATACTTCAAGAATGTTTTGAGGGTTCCTGCCACTACCACCCCTTCAGGCAGTGTGTTCCAGATTCCAACCACCCTCTGGGTGAAATTTCTTTTCCTCAAATCCCCTCTAAGCCTCCTACTCCTTACCTTAAATCTATGCCCCCTTATTATTGACCCCTCAGCTAAGGGAAAAAGTTTCTTCCTTTCTACCCTATCTATGCCCTTCATAATTTTGTATACCTCAATCAGGTACCCTCCTCAGCTTTCTCTGCTCGAAGGAAAACAACCCTAACCTATCCGGGGTCTCTTCATAGCTGAAATGTTCCAGCACAGGCAAAATCCTGGTGAATCTTCTCTGAACCCTCTCCAGTGCAATCACAACCTTCCTATAATGCGGTGACCAAAACTGTACACAGTACAGCTGTGGCCTAACTAGCATTTTGTACAGCTCCATCATAACCTCCCTGCTCCTATATTCTACGCCTCAGCTAATAAAGGCAAGTAACCCATATGCCTTCCTAACCACCTTATCTACCTGTGCTGCTGCCTTCAGTGATCTATGGACAAGTACACCAAGGTCCCTCTGTACTTGCTAGGGTCTTACATCCATTGTATATTCCCATGCCTTGTTAGTCCCACCAAAATGCATCACCTCGCACTTCTCAGGATTAAATTCCATCTGCCATTGCTCCGCCCATCTTACCAGCCCAACTATATCATCCTGTAATCTAAGGCTTTCTTCCTCACTATTTAAGATGCCACCAATTTTTGTGTCATCTGCGAATTTACTGATACCTCCTACATTCACGTCTAAATCATTAATGTACATTGTAAACGGTAAGGGTCCCAGCACAGATCCCTGCGGTACACCACTGGTCACTAGTCTGCATTCTCAAAAACAACCCTTGACCATCACCCTCTGCCTCCTGTCACTAAGCCAATTTTAGATCCAATTTGCCAAATTGCCCTGGATCCCATGGGCTCTTACCTTCTTAACCAATCTTCCATGCGGGACCTTATCAAAAGTCTAACTGAAGTCCATGTAGACTACATCAACTGCTTTACCCTCATCTGCACTTCTCGTCATCTCGAAAAATTCAATCACGTTTGTTAGACATGATCTCCCCCTGACAAAGCCATGCTGACTATCCTTGATTAATCCCTGCCTCTCCAACTGGAGATTAATCCTGTCCCTCAGAATATTTTCCAATAGTTTCCCTACCACTGACGTTAGACTCACTGGCCTGTAATTACCTGGTTTATCCCTGCTGCCCTTCTTGAATAATGGTACCACATTCACTGCCCTCCAGTCCTCCGGTACTTCTGCTGTGGCCAGAGAGGATTTGAAAATTTGTGTCAGAGCCCCTGCTATTTCCTCTCTTGCCTCTGATAGCAGCCTGGGATGCGTCTCACCTGGGCCTGGGGATTTATCCACCTTTAAGCCTGCTAAAGCAACTAATACTTCCTCCCTTTCAATGCTAATTTGTTCAAGTATATCACAATCTCCCTTCCTGATCTCCGCACCTACATCGTCCTTCTCCATAGTGAACACAGATGAAAAGTAATCATTTAAAACCTCACCTATGTCCTCCGGCTCCACACTCAGATTGCCACTTTGGTCCTTAATGGGCCCTACTCTTTCCCTGGTTATCCTCTTGCCCGTAATATACTTATAAAATGCCTTGGGATTTTCCTTTATCTTGTCTGCCAGTATTTTTTCATGCCCCCTCTTCGCTCCCCTAACTACTTTTTTAAGTACCCCCCCTACCCTTTCTATACTCCTGTAGGGCCTCTGCTGTTTTCAGCACTCTGAATCTGCTTTAAGCCTCATTTTTTTTCCTTATCCAATCCTCCAAATCACTTGAGATCTAGGGTTCCCTAGACTTGTGGGTCCTACTCTTGACCTTTACGGGAACATGTTGGACCTGAACTCTCTCTATTTCCTTTCTGAATGACTCCCACTGATCTGATGTAGACTTTCCTACAAGAAGCTGCTTCCAGTCCACTTTGGCCAGATCCTGTTTTATCATATTGAGATCTGCCTTCCCCCAGTTCAGTACTTGTATTTCCGGTCCCTCCTTTTCCTTTTCCATAACTACTTAAATCTTAGAGTTATGCTCACTATCCCAAAATGCTCCCCCACTGCCACTTTTACCACTTGTCCAGCTTCATTCCCTAGGATTAGGTCCAGTATGCCCCTTCTCTTGGACGACTTTCTACGAGCTGGTTCAAAAAGCTCTCCTGAATGCACTTTAAGAATTCTGTCCCCTTTAAGCCTTTTGCACTAAGACTATCCCAGTTAATATTGGGGAAGTTGAAATCCCCTACTATTGTTGCCCTATTATTTTTACACCTCTCTGAGATTTTCCTACATATCTGCTCCTCTATCTCTCCCTGACTGTTTGAAGGCCTGTAGTACACTTCCAGCCAAGTGATTGCCTCTTTTTGTTTTTATGTTCTACCCATATGGCCTCATTTGAGGAACCTTCTCTGATATCATCCCTCCTTACTGCAGTAATTGACTCCTCGATCAACATGCAATGCCGCCTCCTCTTTTACACCCTCCCCTATCACACCTTAAGATTCTATACCCTGGGATATTGAGCTGCCAGTCCTGCCCTCTCGGCAACCATGTCGCTGTGATAGCAATAATATAATATTCCCATGTGTTAGTCAACGCCCTCAATTCATCTGCCTTACTAGTAAGACTCCTTGTGTTAAAATAGATACAATCCAGCCTTGCATTATTCACTTGTGCTTAACAGGTCTATATTTTCTCTGCGTTCCGGGCTGACCTAGTTTCTCTTCTATATTCGATTGTGCATCACCCCCTACTGTACCTCCACTCTGTATCCCATCCCCCTGCCAAATTGGTTTAAACCCCCCTCCAACAGCACTAGCAAACCTCCCAGCAAGGATGTTGGTCCCATTCCGGTTCAGGTGCAACTCGTCCAACTTGTGCAGATCCCACCTTTGTCGGAAACAGACCCAGTGATCCAGGAAACTAAAGCCCTCCCTCCTGCACCATCTCTTCAGCCATGTATTCATCTGCTCTATCCTCCTATATTCCTATACTCACTATCACGATAGGTAGGAAAGTATGTTGTGAAGAGGACATAAGGAGGCTGCTGACCTATATCGATAGGTTGAGTGAGTGGGCAAAAATCTGGCAGATGGAGTATAATGTGGGAAAATGTGAAGTTGTTCACTTTGGCAGGAAGAATAAAAAAGCAGAGTATTTCTTAAACGGAGAATGACTGCAGAACTCCGAGTTGCAGAGGAATCTAGGTGTTCTAGTGCATGAGTCACCAAATGTTAGTATGCAGGTTCAGCAAGTAATAAAGAAGGCTAATGGAATGCTATCTTTAATTACGAGAGGAATTGAAAATAAAAGTAAGGATGTTATGCTTCAGTTATACAGGGCATTGGTGAGATCACATCTCGAATACTGTATGCAGTTTTGGTCTCCTTGTTTAGGGAAGGATGTAAATGCATTGGAGGTGGTTCAGAGGAGGTTTACTAGATTGATACCTGGTATGAATGGGTTGTCTTATGAGGAAAGGTTGGACAGACTGAATTTGTTTTCAATGGGGTTTAGAAGAGTAAGGGGAGACTTGATTGAAGTATAGAAGATCCTGAATGGTCTTGACAAGGTGGATGTGGAGAGGATGTTTCCTCTTGAGGTGAGTCCAGAACTAAGGGGCACTGTTTTAAAATTTAAAGTTGAGGATAAATTTTTTTCTCTGAGGGTTGTGCGACTTTGGAACACTCTGCCTCAGAAGGTGGTGAAGGCGGGATCATTGAATATTTTTAAAGCGGAGGTAGATAGATTCTTGTTAGGCAAGGGAATCAACAGTTATCAGGGTAGATGTGAGTGTGGAATTCGAGACACAAACAGATCAGCCATGATCTTATTGAATGGCAGAGCAGGCTAGAGGGAACGAATGGCCTACTTCTGCTCCCAATTCTTACGTTCGTATCTTTTTTCATGAAAGTAGGTCTGCAATATTAATCCCTACTTGTCCTGTACAGCTACAAAGAGAAGTCTAGAGGCTGGAATATCAGTAACAAGGTTAGAAGTAGGATGCTTTTATGATTTTTTTATATATATATATATATATTTATATATGTGTGTGTGTGTGTTATTTCTCATATGTCTGTATTACATCTGTTATTTCAGTATATTGGGCTAGATGTTTTTGAGGGGGTGGGAGTGATGTTGACGGCGAGCTGTCAAGGTAGAGCATGTTGGTCATGCACAGGTTAAAGCGGAAATCCTGAAGTTCTGGTTTGTCACTCAGTGCTTCGATACAGGCTGTGCTGTGGACTCCTCCAGACCTAGCAATCACTGAAATCAGCGAGAATTCCACCTTTCTCGCTCCCACGTTGCCGTTGGAAACCTCTTTAAAAAGTTACACCTTGTTGAATCAACTGTAATGGGGTTTTAAACCATAATGTGATTAATAAAATTGGATGAAAAGACACCTGGCCCTGAAAAGATAATTTTATAATTGTGGAGTGCTGTTAAATGATTGATTAGAATTTTTAAGCAAATTAAAACATTTTTTCAAATATTTTAACTTCTATCTTCACCCATGTGTATGTCCCAATCTTTAATTCACTCAATGTAAAAAAAAAAAGTAATTTTATTTTATTGCTTTTTGTGTGCTGTTTGTGTGTCTGTGAAAATCCTTCAATGTGATTGGATGCTTGGATAGCCTAATGAGATCAGTCCAGCTCCATGCTTTGAATTCCCAATAAAGGACGCTGCAGTCAGTTACGGTAACGCTGCATGGCGCTGGAGGTGGAATTCTCGCCAGAGAGATCACTAGATCTCTCAGCAAGGCTTACTTCGTGGTCAGTGGCAAGTACCCTTATCCATTGACTACAAAACCTCTCCTATTGTCCCTAAATATCAGTGTTATTGTACACAACGCAAACCTTCTCAAAATGCCCGAGAGTGAGATAGAATTAAGCCTCAAGTAGCTCAAAAGTTATTCATATACACTTAATGAATTGCTCTTAAATCTGTTGCCAGTGAGCAAAATTTGCCCCCCCCCCCGCCCCACAATGGCTCAATGAAACCAGGAACATACAACATTCAATCTTTCAGCTTTATTGCGTGAACTGACTTCAGCTGGGTATGGGACAAATACAGCAATTGATGTACGTCTGAGATAAGGAGGGGAAAGTAGGCCAGGATTCTTGTTCCTGGTCAGTTCATTCACTCCTCCAGTTATGTGTCGAGGTTGTGTGAGGGACAAGATCAGCTTTGGCTTTGAAACCCCCATCTTCTTGCCTCCTTGTCAAAGTTGAATAACCTGAATGATATTTACTCTGTCCAGGCACCAGTAAGCATCTCTCCCTCTCTCTCTCTCTCTCTCTCTCTCTCTCCTGTGTTCGGAACATTGGCCAGCATCAGTCATAGCCTTTGAAGGAGGTTGGGGGTAGAGCCTCCAAACAATGAGATGTTCTGTGCTTTTAATTTATTGTACCCAATCTACTGTACTATATAATCTCTTATCTCTGCATTACTGTTCCACATTTTATTAAAAGAATCAAGCTAGACAATTGCCTTCCAAGGTGAGCAGGTTGTTTCCTTTGTAGAGAAATTAGCATTTATCGTAGAAAAATAAAGCAGTTTCTGACATTGGAAAGTACAAAAATAATTTTGCTTGCTTTTGAAAATACCACAGAAGATTCAATAGATTTTATATAAAGTTAAAAGCCTAGAAATTACTGTTGGTAATAGTAAAGCTTAACTAGTTCTTATGAACTTTTATTGCCCATTATTTTAGTGGAGGCCTAATGGTGCGTTAAAGTAGCAGACAAAGGAATGTTATATGAAACCATCCTGTTCACCCACTGATATCCACAGCAATAATTTCCAGGCTAAATGACTTGAATAGGGAACACGTTTAAATTGCCTTATTTTATGTTCTGTATATTTCACCAGTGAGGTCGAGGGAGAATCATATATGATCACTTTTACTTTACAGGTGTAGTTTTTTCACTGTTGGTATGTACCTCTAATTTTATTTGACATTAGTTAGCTAACTACTGGGTAGTTCGGTTATACTTGATTCCTCCTTTCAATTAGTTCATAATCTCATTGATATTTTGCTGTAAAGTTTAACCAAAAATAAATGTGATTTATGCTCCGTAAGAAGCTTGTCTTGATGAGTTGATATTTTCACATGACTGAAGAGGCTAATTATGGTTTCAACTACATGTCCTAAAAGTGCGTTATAACTTGCACAAACATTTCAACATGGCCACTTATCATGTTTTAATTTGTCAGTATGCATAATTTTGTCAGCCAGGCACAAGGAAACCATCCTTAGAATTGTGTTTTGATTCATATGTTATTGATAGTGAATGGAGTTTAAAATTAAATTTAAAATTACAAATTTCGGCTCAAATGTTTTATACATCGAAATCGTGATTGAAGGTTCACCTTTATTTTCAAACAAGTTTAATTTTAATTCATTTTGTTAATACTTTTTAATTTCATTTGGTACACTTTTGCCCTGCTTTTCCTTTTGTCTTGCCTTGTCAGCAGTCTCAACCTCCTGTGTGATGTGGGATTGTCTTGGGATGTGGCGTCTCTGTGACCACTGTCAATGGCAGAAGCTATATCATTTTGCCTTCACCCATTACTATACCTCTTGCCTGGATTTGACTTTGAACTTCATCCACATGATTGATGTTTAAGGCAGGGAAGGTAGATAAAAAGACACAATTTTTAAAATTAAATTGACCTGCACGGAACTGTTTGATGTTGAAGGCACACTATTAAAACAGTTTAATGTTTAAATGTTGCAGCACATGTCAACATGCTTGTCTACCATTTTTATTGGTTGTACATTTTGGAATAATGAATGTTGGCACAATTTACTTCAATTCACAAAAACTAAGTAAAGGAGTTTGTTCTGCAAATGCTGCTACATTAGTTAGATCATTGGATCAACATGAATTCATTAACCTGTATTTCAACATTGAACATCATAGATTGATCCAGGCAAATTAATTCAGCAAAGAGGGTATTTGCGTTTAATTTATAATTTAAGTTTATATTTTTGTGTTCTCTTTTTAAATAAATGTTATTGATTTTTGAATGCTAAATAAAATCTGATAGTTCAGTTCATACATACAGTGAATAATATGTGCATTCTGTTATGAAAGTGTTTTGTTAAATACATTTTTTGATTCATTTTTGAAAGATTGAAGAAATGTTAAACTTTGGGGTATTCAAAGGGGGGGGTCATATAAAAGCCACTTGACTTTGAAAAACATTCCTTGGAAATGTTTCTTAAAAGGGTCACTGAGAAGTCTTGTGATGAAAATGAGCCTTTCTGGGAAGCCACCTGACTTTCTGGACACCTGGAGAAGTTGTTTACAAAGAAGTGACAGGTCAAAATTGATGGAGGTCAAAAGGTTGCACTCCTGTTGTCAATTTTGCTTTTGAATTGTTTTGAGTTGGGGTTGAACTGTATAAAAAGGAAGATAACTTTCAAGGAGAGAAGAGAAGACCACAACCCAACTCATCTTTCCAGCACCTCACTAAAAGACCCTGAGAGGTCCACTGTGTCAACTCATCTTGTCTCCTGTCTTTGAAGAAAATTCCCAACACTGCCTGAAAAGAACTGTTTTAAAAGATCCCAGTGGCCTGTCTACCTGTACTCGGAGGCCTGACTGTAGGCCAGTTTTGTAACACAACATATCTCACCTGTTTCTTCAAGAATGAGCAAGTATTCAGCCCAAGTATTTTTTTGTCAGTAATAGAGCTCTAAAAAGAAAAATCCCTTTATTTTTCTGGTTAACCAGTGTATGTGTGAGTGTGAGAGGCTAAGGTAAAAAGGGAACTTTAATATTTCAATCTGTGTGTTTATGCCTTACTTCATTACTGGTTAAGTCTTGTTTTATAATAAAATGATAATTGTGTTGATTATTAAAGAAACCTGGTTGTTGTGTTTTATTCTGGGATAAAAAGAGTCTATGATTGACCGTAACAGTAAGTAGGAAAAATTTAAACATATGTTGTGACCTGTGGAGAAGTGGAACTATAATAAACAGTGCACTCCTCCTCCCTTGGTTGTAATAATTCATTGTTTGCTACATACTGCGTGCAAGAAAAGTAAACCAGTGAAAATTCAAAAATATCAATCCCTTTTGCAACCTTTGGAACTGATTGCCATATGGCTTTCCATTTCTGCGAACTATAAGAACACCCTCTTGGTTAACCACTTTCACATTTTTCTTTTGCCACAAGACAGGCTTGTAAAGAATGCATGGATTATGTTTTGTGTTCTTGAATGGTTTCTATAAGGCAGAGAAATGTTGGTCACCTTCATTGCCATCCATTTCCCTTTACTGCTTACTATCCATTTATCTACCCCTTTATTGACAGTCATTTCCTTTACTCACTGCCATCCACTCCCTCTCATTGACATATATTGTCTTTTAGCCATCCAACTCCACTCCCTGCACCTATCCCCCATTTCTGGCACTTCTGCCTGCAAAAACATGTACAAACATTGCGCCTGTTTCAGCTAAACAGAATAAGTGACAGCCATTCGCTGGTTCATTCCTCAGTTCAATGCCTTGACCAATCAAAGTCAAGTTGCCTGGTTTAAATTTCAAACAAAGCTTGGCAGTTAACTCTCAGTCACCATTAACTGGTGCATTCTCCATGGTAACGCGTCTACCAATCAGAGTTCACTTGCCAACCAATCAGCACTCCTCATACAGTATAAAGTTGTTGTTTTCCCTTACATTGGTATTCTTGCGGACTATCTTTGCAAGACGAAAAGTTTCTAAATGTCTCCATCTTCAGCAATACTCAAGTTCTGTACTACCAAATGACCATTCAATGATAAAATGTCTTTCTTGCTGTAAAGTAGATTTTTAAATGTGTAAACTTGTATTGAAATTTGTAAATGCAGATTGAACATACATTAATTTATATTAAAATTTATGAAGTGAGTTTTAAGGTCTGCAATAAACATTTTGTTCTGCTGTTGAGCTGATAAACATGTACTGTAAGCAAGTACCTTAAATCCTTTTTTTTATAACACAGACCATTTAATTTGAATTTAAACAAGAATAAAAGGCAAAGAACATAATTATGTTTTTAACAATAAAGACAGGAAATGTTGGAAATACTCTAATCAGGCAGCATTTATATAGAGAGATAGAAACTGTTTGTTTCAGATATCCAGCACCTGCAGTATTTTGCTTTTGTTTTTGTTTTTAACAAGCTGGATCTTAAATACATTCCAAAATGAAGAGGAAATGTATGAATGCAGTGTTGTACAATGCTCACTTAAACATTCAAAAACTGAGGAGCCTTAATATATGAACCATTTATTCTATGAAATAGGAGTGAACAGGAAGCGGGCTAGTGTATTAGATTTCTGTGCTTGGATTGGGTACTGTATCCCACTGTTTCTATTTACATGTAAATAGAAAATGTGAAAGTTGACCAGATGATGAGGCAGAGATTTGACAATTTAGTTTTGTGCTTACACGGGCCAGGTACTGTAAGCCATGTTTATGTCAGTGATCATGTAGTTGTATTATTGATCTGTTGATGACAATTTGCTTTAAAGATCAGAATTGAGCAGTCGTGAACCATTAATGTGGATATGTTGTTTGCTGGAGAATTCAATGAGTGAATGAAGGATGTGCATTTTAAAATTGCCTTTTACATGTGACAGCAATGTTCTACTTGTACTACTATTGATTCCATTATTGCACTATGGAATGCCATATGCTAGCAGGTGAGTTGTCATCACTTTCCTGTAAATAGAGAGAAGATAATAATTTCTACTCTGTTACATCTGCAGTGTACACATGAAGAGAAAATTGCACTTTCTGGGACTTCAATATTTACGATCTACTTTTGAATCTTGTCCACAGACAGTCTTTTGATTGACTATCAGTTCACCTTCAGCCTCACCCAGGATGATGACCGCCATTATACAGCTATCAACTTTATGGCTACCCCAGAACAGGTTGGTCTTGTTTGAGTTTATTTTGATTGGTTTCCTTTTCTTTCTTGCAAACCTTTTTAAAAAAAAACATTCTTCCATTTCAGTTTGTGGACCTTAATTATTTGCATTGCTTGGTACTGACTAAATATGTTATGAAGGGTAAATCACTTTGCCACTAGATTTGTATACATCCATGCTACAGACCTTTTTCACTGCTTCTATGATTTATTTTCTTATAATTTGAACATTTCCAAATTATTTAAGGAGTGCTAGTTTGGCTTCACTGATGCCCCTACCGCCCCCCGCCCAACTCCCCTATTCGTTTAAGTACTGCATTGCCTTTCCATTCCCGTCTTGTAAATTAGTGTTCTCGCTCATTTGCTACAATGAAAATGATGAGCAAAAATGTATGTCTGTAGTGGTTATCATATCTTTAAGCAAATGGGTCATTTTTAATAATCTTCCTTGAAATACGGAACATTGGATTAAGAAAATTATGAATCTAATTTTGCTTAAGACTACTAAGTACTTGAATATTTAAAAAAAAATTTAAGTTATATGAAAGAAAATGCATGTATGTTTTCCATTCTAATTTTAAAATGTAACTGGCTAGCCAACAAAGTGTTGTGCATGCATTAGTTCTCTTGCTGGCACCATGTGATGCTGGCAGCATGCATTTTTTAAAGACAACTTTTTGGATTTTGCAAGTTATTCCTGATTTTCAATGATTTCCTGTTCTAATGCATCTCCAGCAAACTTTAATAGACACTGGCTATGCAGATTTAAAATTATTTATCCTGCTAGACCAAGGGACAGAGTCTATGAAAACTTAATTAAAAAGCTCACGTCCATTTTAGTTGATTCATGGAAAACTTAACCCTGACTCCTATAAAAACTCTTTGTGGATAATGGAAGTGCAGATATTTGACAATAAAGCCAGTAGAGCAACACAAAGTTAAAAGCATTTTTTAGCTTTCCCTTTAAGTTTTAATTTAGTTTTAATTATTTTATTATTGCAGCCGAGGCTGGAGGTGTGCACTGTCTTTCTCTAGTTCCACCTCTCCACGGGTCACAACATATATTTAAATGTTTACCCAGTTACCAATACGGCCAATTATATACTCTATTTTTATTTGAATAAGATCCACCAACCAGGTTTCTTTAATAAACAACAACATTATCAATTTATTATAAAACAAGACGTATTCAATAAAGATACAAAGCATTAACACATATATTGAAATATAAATGTTCCCTTCTAACTTAGTTCAACGCGTGCATGTATACACACACACACACACACCCCCCACCTCCGGTTAAAGAATAGAATAAAGAGGTTTCCTCTGCAGAGATTTCTTTTACAAAAAGACAAAAAAAATACTTTGGCCAAATACCTGTTAATTCTTGAAGGAAAAGGATAAGATATGGAGTGATATCAGTTGTCCTTTTTCTGGCATCCCAAATACACGTAGACGGCTGTCACTGGGATTTTTTTGGAGCAGTTCTCTTGAGGCGATGTCGAAGATTAGTCTGGCAGGCTTTCCAGGAGAAATGGGGCATCGGGTTCAGCTATCACACATTAGATTCTTGGGGTTTCTCAGAGGTGGAGAAAGGATGAGCTGGGTGGTTCTCTCAGCAGGCTGCAAACTTAACTGACTTAAAACAATATCCAAACGAAGCCAACTTTTGACCACCATAAATCTTGACACGTCACTTATCTGTAAACAACTCCCATAGTCAGAAGGTGCCTGCTGTTTACTTAGCTGAAGACATTATGCAGCTCTACCTTGCACTTCCGAAGAGCAAGAGGAGCAGCAACACCAGTATTAGCTGCCTTCTCCTCAGCCATGTGCCATTGCACAGGGCAGGAGGAATGGACACAGAAGTCCAGCTCTAAGGAAGCGAGACTTCCAACATGTGGTGTAGAGGCAGAGGATCAGCTCTCTTGACATGTGGAAGCACCAGTGCCTCAAGAGGCTCAGGTTTTCACAGTGGGTCATTGCTAACATCTGCAGCCTCCTGGAACAAGACTTCCTTCCCATTGGGTCAGGTGAGCATGCATAGCCAGTGACATCAAGATGCCTGTCACGGGATGACCACCCCCTGGGTCTCTGCCTCTCCTTCAAGGAGAGAAAGCAGAGTTATCGGTGTTAGTAATGGCTTGTGTGGATAACAGGGAAGGATAACATTTGTGGAAGATGACTGTGAGAAATGGGTGTGAGAGGGCAATCGGATGAGCGCGAGTGTGAGTGTTGGCTGTTAAGATGGGGATGTGTGGTGCCTGGCCAGAGAGGAATGAGTGCAGCTGCAAGGTATGGTGTTCTGCGAAATGTTGTGCAGGAGAACACTGGCAAAGTCAGAGTATGGGGCTTGGCACCTGAAATTGCTATGCCACGCATCTTTCCCAGCATGCTGAGATCCTGGATCCTCTTGGTGCACTGTATACAGTGACCAGACTCCTGGGACTAACTTCCTCAGTCACTTCCATCCATGCCTGATTGATTGGAGAGATTGTTCTCTTCATCCCGTCCTTTGGAAAGATCACCTCACTGCAGTCCCTCAGATCCCACAGCAGGACCTCCAGGCAAGAGGGAGAGACCCGGGGAGCAGCCTTCCCAGATCTCCTCTCAATTCCGTTGGTTGCTACAGCCTCAAAAATCCATGTTCAGGTGAGCCATTGTAACCCATGCTGGGGTTCCTTTAATTAGAAATCTTTCTTTTGACAGATCTGGTACGTCATTCCACCCACCTTCCCTGATTGGTCAGGAACCCAGAAGTCAGATGTTAATGCCGCAGCTCAGATGAGCCATTGAAAAGCCTACTGACTGTTGCAACAGGTTCCCGACCCATTAATGGTCCTGCCATTTGGCCAGGCACTCTCAGTTTAAAATTCTGCCCAAAATGTATAATAGTGCATATGAGTGATAATGTAATGATGTAGTTAATTAATTTTGTTGCATTTCAAGACGCATAATAACGGGCAGAAGTGCATTTGTAAAATTCTTCCCTGGTAATTGAAAGGACTAAGAGAAGCCCAGAAGAGATGTGCATGGTGTTGACAGGCAAACCCATACCATTCTCTTGGTGTGGTGTCTGACCCAACAACCTTTATCAATGGGTGATTTGCTTGAAACTCTGTAGTGGGCGGAGATGGAGCAAGAAGTGTTGAGGAACGCACCTCGGTCAAGTTTTGAGTTGCATCATTAACAGAGAATATTGAAATGAAGCTGTTTTGTTCTTAACAATATTTTGTACTTTAAGAAAGCATCACAGTCAAATTGAATGACATTGAGAATATGAGCTAAGGTACCAACAGTCAAGCCAGAGTTTTTTCACTTAGTGCATGCTGCAAATCCACATTTAGAATAGTATGTGCTGCCTTTGGTGTCTTGCCTTCAAAAGCACATGAATATGTCTGACAGGGTTTTTAGGATACTGGAACTTTAAACTCAATGCTATAAAGGGATGGGGAAAGAGTTTTACATGTTTTAATTGGAAGAAAAGGGTGATGATGGTTGAGCTATTCAATATACAATAAAAGGCATAGATAACCCAGGATTTCTTAACAGTCTGTCAACTGCAGAACTGGAGGACATGGGCACATTTTTGAAAAGCTGCAGTTGAGCCAAAGGAGAATGTTTTCCATCATGGTGTTAAATATCTGCAGTAGACTTGTATCAAAACCAGTTAATGCTGCATCGATCAAGTCCTTGATAAAAAAGAATTTGTTGAATATCTGCTTTAGAGAAAAATTGAAAATGATAATTTTAATAATGTGGGGTGGGGAGTGAAGTATTATATGAAACACTGAGGTTCCAGTCCAGTAAATATCATATGCCGAATGTAGCTGCTCAGTCTTGATTAATGTACATTGCAATGCTAAATTGATATTGTGGAGCTGCTATGAAAGTGCTTCTATTTTTTAATTTTTTTTTGAGGACTCGTGGTTGAAGATTGTGGAGATAGACTCATCTGGGACTGACGTGATCGCATAGATGCTGGAATTTGTTTTTTTTTAACAAGGTCATTGCAAGGACTTTGTTTAAAAACACTTACTAGAAGTCACATGTCTTCAGCTAAGTAAACGGCAGGTGCCTTCTGACTATGGGAGTTGTTTACAGAAAAGTGACTTGTCAAGATTTATGGTGGTCAAGAGTGGGTTACATTTTTGAATACAGTTTTGGGTCAGTTGGAGATCAGCCTGCTAAAAGAGATCAGTTCATCTGTTCTCCACTTCTGTGAGAAACCCTGCGAATGGAGTGTGATACCTGAAACCCCGATGCCGCATTTCTCCTGGAAAGCCTGCCAGATTAATCCTCGATGCCGCCTGAAAAGAACTGCTCCAGAAAGATCCCACTGTCAGCCATCTATGCGTATTTCACAGAATCACAGAATTTGGGATGCCAAAATAAAGGGACAACTGATATTCCAAACCTTCTCCTTTTTCTTCAAGAGTTAACAAGTATTTGGCCAAATATTCTTTTTTGTAAAGAGATCTCTGCAGAGAAAATTTCTTTATTTTTCCTTTAACAGATGTGTGTGTGTCTGTGTTGAGTATTTAGAAGGGAATATATATATACACACACACACATATATATAGTCATATTTCAAACTGTGTTAAAGCTTTGTATCTTTATTGACTAAGTCTTGTTTTATAATAAATTAATAATTTTGTTATTTATTGAAGAAACCTGGTTGATGTATTTTATTCTGAAATAAAAATAGAGTATAATTGACTGTATCGGTAACTGGGTAAACATTTAAGTATATGTTGTGACCCATGGAAAGTGGAACTAGAGAAAGACAGTGCACTTCTCCCGCCTCGGTCATAACGGAGCTTTAGTGGGAATACCTTTAGGCCAAATAAATGTTTCAGAATTTTAGTCTTTGTCAGATGATTAAAATATGTTCAGGAGAATTCATGACAGTGCATAATATGCCTGGTTTCTTACGCTCCTTGTATTTACTAGTGCTGTTGGGGAGGGTTTAATTTAATTTGGAAGGAGCAGTGATGAGATCAGAGGACAGAGATATAAACCAAAAAATTAGAAATATCCCAAAAATTGCAGGGACTGTATTGTGAAAAAAATAACAAAAGTGACATAGGTATAAAATTGATTGTATATCACAGAATCGTTACACTGCTGAAGGAGGCCATTCGGCCCATCATGTCTGCATCGGCTCTCTGAAAGAGCAATTCACTCAGTTCCATTCCCCCACCTTCTCCCTGTAACCCTGCACATTCATTCTTTACATGTAACAGTCTTATTCCTTTTTGAATGCTTCAATTGGACCTGCCTCCTATCAGTGTCCATAGTGTAACTAATGAGGTTGGTGAGCTGCAAGCACAAATTTCTAGATGGGGTTATGACATGATTGCATTAACTGACTTGTGGCTCACACAAGGCTGGGAATGGGTCCTTAGTGCTCCTCCAAATATTCAGGAATGGTAGAGAAGAGAAACGAGGAGGATGTGAGGCAGTATTGATTAAGGATGATATAGTTCTAAGTAGAAGTGGGCGGCACAGTGGCGCTGTGGGGCGGCACAGTGGAGCAGTGGTTAGCACCGCAGCCTCACAGCTCCAGAGACCCAGGTTCAGTTCTGGGTACTGCCTGTGTGGAGTTTGCAAGTTCTCCCTGTGACTGCATGGGTTTCTACCGGGTGCTCTGGTTTCCTCCCACAGTCAAAGACTTGCAGGTTGATAGGTAAATTGGCCATTGTAAATTGCCCCTAGTGTAGGTAGGTGGTAGGAGAATGGTGGGGATGTGGTAGGGAATATGGAATTAATGTAGGATTAATATAAATGGGTGGTTGTTGGTTGGCACAGACATGGTGGGGCGAAGGGCCTGTTTCAGTGCCGTATCTCTAAATAAAAAAAATATATAAATGCAAGTCTTTCTTGGTTAGCACAGCAGCCTCACAGCTCCAGTGACCCGGGTTCAGTTCTGGGTACTGCCTATGCGGAGATTGCAAGTTCTCCCTGTGACCTCATGGGTTTCCCCTGGGTGCTCGGTTTCCTCCCACAGCCAAAGACTTGCAGGTTGATAGGTAAATTGGCCATTGTAAATTGCCCCTAGTGTAGGTAGAAGAATGGTGGGGATATGGTAGGGAATATGGGATTACTGTAGGGTTAGTATAAATGAGTGGTTGTTGGTCAGCACAGACTCGGTGGGCCGAAGGGCCTGTTTCAGTACTGTATCTCTAAATTAAAAATAATTCCAGGACCGAATCTATTTGGCTTGAGTTAAAGAACATGTGGGGAACTATGACATTGCTGTGTGTATTTTTTAATCAAGATCCAAATAGTGAGAAGGAGGTAGCTGAGCAAATTTCAAAGGTATGTTACAAAAATAGAAAAGTAATATTAAGAGACTTTAATTACCCGAATATAGACTGAGAAAAACATAGGAAAGGAGAGGAATTTGTGATGTGTACAGGAGAACTTTCTTGATCAATATACCAGTCAAACAAGGAAGGGTGCAGTGTTGGATCAGTTTCTGGGAAATTAAGTAGGGCAAGTGGAGTGTATTACAGTAGGAGATCGTCTAGCTAACAGTGGCCACAACATAATTCAGTTTAAAGTAATTATAAAAAGAGACCAGAAAATATCAAAGGTAAAAATGCTCAACTGGGGATTTAAGTAGGGACCTAGCACAGGCAGATTGGAAAACACAAATGTAGGGTAAAGCAGATGATAAAGGAAATAAAAGTTGAAATGAAACGGGAAAAAGTAGGCTTATGACAAATTTCAGGAGCAAGATACAATTAAGAATCAGGAAGATTATGGCAAGTACAGGAGGTAACGGAAAAGTTAATATAGGAGGCAGGGACATTACGGGAAGATTAGAAGGCAATATTAAAATTAACTCTAAGACACAAACAAAGTGTAAGTGGTTAGTTAGGGAAAATGTTGGGCCCATTTAAGACCCAAAGGGAAATCTTTATGTAAAGGTAGAGGACATGCCTGAAGTATTAAATGAGTACTTTGTGTCTGACTTCACAATGTGAAGATTACACTAAAAGAGGAGAGGGAAGTTATGGACAGGATAAAAAAGATTAGCATTACTGAAAGTTGGTATGTCAGCTGACACAGTTGGACTACGTCCAAGGTTGCTGAAAGAAGCAAAGATAGAAATAGCAGAGGGATTTGTCACAATTGTTCAATCCTTATTGGATACAGGAGTAGTGCCGGAGGACAGGAGGTTGCTAATATTCTATCACTGTTCAAGAAATGGGAGAGGCCACTAAGCCTAACATTAGTATTGCGGAAGTTATTGTAAACCATTAACAAAGACAAAATAAACTTTCGTCTGGCGAGGCATGGATTAATCAACGAGATGGATTTTTAAAAAAATGCAAATCATGCTTGCTGAACTTGATTGAATTCTTTCATGAGGTAACACAAACGGTTGATCAAGGTAGTACAGTAGATCTTGTCATGCAGGCCCCCACCTGCCAAGAATGAGGCACATTAATTTCGTCACATGGACATTAAATTGCAAATTGTTGCTGGGAAGAAAAGAAGGCCTGTGATAAGGGCTTGCCAGACCCCTGGCTGGAAAGGCATTTATTTACATATTAGCAGACAGTGATTATAGACAAAGGAGCTATTCCCTACTCCAATTCAATCCACAAACAGGCGTGGTCAGATCAGTTAGTCACATGACTAACTGGTTATTGTAGAGTTTTGAACTGAGAGCCAGCAGAAAGCTGTTTGCTCCTGGATTGAAAAGACCTCTCCTGGCTGGCTCGCCACAGCCTCTCCTGCCTGCTCCCCTCTCTTTCTCATGGAACTCCAAAACCCACCAAAGACACATGAACCCCAAGAGAGAAAGGTCTCCTACAGTGAACAAAGTTTAAGAAGAATACTGGTCCCCAATGAAAAGCAAGATCTACCTACAATCAAGGACTCTCACAGTGAGCTCAAAGAACCGTAACAAAAACTCTTCAGATATTGCCTCAACCCTTTCCACTTTATTTTTTTTTCTGCTCTTTGTCCCTATCTGCATGTATGTATCAAATATGCATGCTAGCATAGGCGCGTTGTGTATCTGTAGGTGTTAACCGAATTAAAGTTTAAGTTTAATAAATTTCAATATTTCTTCTTTAAAACTATGAAAACCTGTGTGTGTGTGCTGGTTTCTTTGCCTTATAATTGGAAAGTGGTGAACAAGGATTCACCAAGGGGGAGCTAAAAACACGGTGTGTTTAAAATTAAACCCTATGAAAGTAAGACCAGGTGAAGACTGAAAGGGAACCCTAGACCTCTTTCTCACCTGGTTGTAACAATCTGTTTATGGACTCTTGGAAGACCTTCAACAAAGTGCCGCACAGGAGGCTTGTTAAGATGATGCAAGTGGAGATATGGGGCTGGATTTTAGCTTCGGCAGACAGGAATTCGCCACCCACGCTTCTGCCTAGCCCGGGGATCAGTCCTGCATTTTATGGGTTCCCGGGCTTTAATCGTCCCAAGGTGGGAATTCCACCCACTTGAAGGAGGAAGTCCTGCCTCATTGAGCTGTCGGCAATCAGTGGGCCAGCAGCTCTTAGTCCCAGCAGTGCCACCAGGAGTGATGGCCGCTGCTGGGACTGTTACCCAGCCGACCAGATGGAGCCATGAGTGAAGGTAAGTTGAGCATGCCTCACCAGTGAAATCCATCCATCCTTCCCTGGTCAGGCTGGAGTGATCGTTTGTGGGGAGTGGGTGCATCTTGTGTCCCGGGGGTGGGTTGGGAGGCGGGGGCGGCCCTCAATCAGGCACCCTGTGTCTGACTGCCATGGCCCCTTCCCCCAGCGCACGGAAAGTCCGGCAGCTATCACTGGGCGGCCTTTCACATCCCCAGCATGCCCGCTTGCCACGGGTAAAATACCTGTGGAGACGGGCAAGTGCCCTTAAGTGGCTGTTAAATGGCCACTTAAGGCCCTTGATCGGCTTGGAGCGGGCGGGATGTTTCCCCCCCTCATTCACCCCCCCCCCCCCCACCCAGCCACCGTAAAGTTGACCGGAGGCGGGAGCAGGGCGAGTAGGCCTCTCCCGGAGCCTCCAGCTCAATTTTACGCCAACCCCATGCCATCATCCGATCCGCTGGGGTGGCATAAAATTCAGCCCATGATACCAAATTGGCTCAGTGACAGGAAGCAAAGGTGGTGGACGAATATTTTCAGACTGAGGTGTGGTTTGGTGTGGTGTTCCTCAATACTCAGTTTTGGGTTCATTACTCTCTCCAGTTTTTATAAATAGCCTTTTCCCGGGTGTAAGGAGCAGCATTATAAAGTTTGCAGACGATACAAAATTTGGCAAAGCAGCAGATAGGGATGGGGATAGTTATAGGCTTGAGGATGACATAGACAGGATGGTGAAATGGGCTGAAGTATGGCAGATGGAGTTGAATGGGATGAAGTGTGAAGTGATGCACTTTGGGTAGACTAATATGGAAAGACGGTGGGCTGGATTTTATTCGGGCGCTGCACTCCGTGGCAGTGTGGTGTTGGCCTCTGCGTCCCCAGCAATGGCGTCTGGCGCCATTTTTGAAGGGCTTTAAGCCCTTGCACTTTTAATTTTTAAAGGCGAAACATAATTGATTTTTATTAAAAATAAAAGTAAGTGACGAAGGCCCTTCCCCAACCCCCCAGTGGTCATTCCATTGCCTGGAATGGCCATCAGTTGATTTTTCAAATACCCGAACTTTTTTAATCTTTTGCCCTTCAACCCCTTCTCACCATCCCCACATCCAATAAAAATTGATTTCCCCACTCCTCCACCCCTCCTGCCCTGAAATTTTTATTACCCCACCTCCCCCCCCCCCCCCCTCCCCCTGGCCCCCACGAGGTTCTCGCCTCGGAACTCCGCGCGAACGGAGGCTGTAAAATCGGCGTGGGATGGCAGCTAAATTATTTTGAATATATTTAGTGGCAATCTGCATATGGAGATGAAGGGCCTGCCACCAGGCGGCGGGGGGCCACACTGAGGTCCCCCTGCCTCCAGTAATATGTGGCAGGCCCTTCTCGACATCGGGAGTCGAGGAGGGCCTCTCCCCGCAGCATTTTACTGGCCGCTGCGACCCACAGCGTTGAGGGGCTAGTAAAATTCTGCCCAATATACTACAAATGGCATGCTTTTGAAAATTGAAATGAACAGAGACACCTTGGTGTCCTTATATACAAATCCTTAAAGGTGACAAGGCAAGTTGATAAGATGGTAAAAAGGCATATGGGTTACTTGCTTTTAAATAAAGGAATAGAATATAAAAACAGAGATCATGCTAGAAATTTATAAATCACAGTCTAGGCCTCAGCTGAGTTTTGTGAACAATTCTGGGCACCACACTTCAGGAAAGATATAAAGGCCTTAGAAAGAGTGCAAAGGATGTTACCAGGAATGAGGGACTTTATTATGAGAGTTTGGAAAAGCTAGGACTGTTCTCTTTGGAACGGAGAATGTTAAGAGGTGACCTAAGAGAGATTTTTAAGATGGGTTTTCATGGAGTAGATCGAGGGAAATGATGCCCTCTGGCAAATGGGTCAATAACTAAAGGTCCTAGATTTAAAATCATTGATAAAAGATCTAGAGGGGAGATGAGAAGAAATTGTTTCACTGAGTCGTCAGGATCTAGAATGCTCTACCCGAAATGATGGTGGAAGCTGATGCCATAAATAATATGAAAGGGGAGTTGGACAGGTACTTGAGAATGAGGAACTTGCAGAGTTCCAGGCAAAAAGTGGAGATGTGGGACTAAGCGCAACTATTTCAAAGAGCCAGCATAGGCGTGACTAGCCGAATGGCATCTTGCTATGTTGTAAATTTCCACGACCAATCATACTTCAGCTAATAGCCTGTATTTCTGGTTTTGAAATTTCGCATAAAAGGACCAAATTTTTGATGAGCACTTCTTGGAAGAGTTCCATCGGTTGCTGAAGTTGTGTAGTCTTGCTGCTGGTATTTCTAGCAAAATGTTTTGATGGGTGAAGAACTTTTAACAAAATTGTAGTAATTACTTTGGACCCAACATGAGTACTAAAGCATGCCTCGGGTGGTATCAAGTCTTCTAGTATGGCTGTTGTAATCTTATAGAGGACTGGCTGCCAAGTTTCATATTTTTGATGATGGAGGACACAGAATGGCGTAGATATTTCCCATTCTGTTCGTCACTGTACATGGCTTTGACTGGTTGTCAGTCATGAAATAAGAGATGCATTTTGTTCAGCAATCTACCAAATAGCGATACCAAAAGTGCCAAATTTGGCAAATGAAACTGAAATTTCTTTAGAATTCCCTGTCTTTCATCATTTTTCCAGCAGTCTTTGATACCTGTTTGCTCCAGAATAACTTGAATGTGACTGTGGTGCTCGATATTCAGAGTTGAAAGGAACTTGGAGCTCTATGTAAAGGAAATGTGTGGGGGGAGCAATACCGTGTTTTTCAGGAGTTATGTGTATAGATAAGTGAGCTCTGAAAATAACTCACCATTCCTCTGCCCACATCCAGTTCAGTTTTGAGTCACCTGCAGTTGTTGCAATATTCAATCAGTGTGCTTATTAAAGTTTTTTTTTAACCAATTTGTAGAGGGCATGTTGTCAGTTTAAAGAAAAACAACTTTTGATGACATTCACCAGATTATTCAGATGAGTTTAGACAAATAAGCTTCCCCCAGGCATTCCTGCTTAGATGTTGTGATGAGATGTTGATAGTTTGTTCATTATGGTTCAGTAGCACAAGTAGGTTCTGTCTTCTCCTAATTAATGCAAAGGTTCGTTCGAGTGAAGTGACATCAGCTTGCACAGGGCAGCCTTACTTGGAACGGTTTATTATCCTGTCAAAATACTTCAATTGTTTGAACTAACTCCTTATCCATTTCTGTTGGAAAAATGTTTTGTGAAGCTTTTACAATAACTATAGTGAAAGAGACAGTGAAAATGTCTGATTTCTACTGTCATGCACTTTCTATTTTTTTAGAGCTACAGCAAACTAGCTTTTCTAGCAATTCTATGCACTTTCACAGGAAGTTACCAGCAATTTAAAAATTAATGGCAAAGAATGACTACAAAATACTCGCACATATCTCAGATGTATACACTGCTTGTGGTAGCAAGCTCCTAAATTAAATGCAAAGATTAGTCTAATATCTCTTATTGAAACTTTAGTGCAAAGTCAACATTTTCCACAGTTTATTGCCATTTGAATGCATCACAATTACATGCATTCATTGTTGCTATATGGTCCAGAATCTGATCTGTAGCTGAGCAACTAGTAGTTGATTTGTCTGTTTGTGTAAATCTACCAGAGGTGCAAAGCAAATGTTTATTTCATCTTTACTTCAATCTTTTCTGTGAATTTCCACTCAAAATAGTGGAAATCTCAAACTCTTTAGTTCCAAATGATTTTTCTGCATTGAATGTTGAAATTACTATCTTGGCCAGTACAAGAGGACACTGATTCAACTTTATTCAACAAACCGTACAGATTCCAATACAGAATGAAATTGTCTTTCGATCAGATCACATGGACACAAGTTAAATTGACGCTTAAATAATATCAGGTTGGCCTGGTTCATGGAGCTGATGTGATTCGAAAATGCAAATGACGGCACATGAATATTTTCCTTGTGGGCTAATGGTAATTACTTTCAGTTGAAAGTGTACAAAGAGGTCCATTATGATATTGGCTCTGAAAAGTTAATCACTTAATTTTACTGTTAACTCTTCCTGTATCTTACCTAATTACCAATGTTTTAAGAGCTCTTGTTTGAATCTGCATCTAACAATATTTGGCTGTGTAGTCTGGTGCTGCAGCTGAATGCAATTTGGGTTCAATTTGGCCACGTTCACAGCACACAAGGAGCATCAGGACTTGGAATTTAAATGGGTGTGCTTGCTGTGACATACATTGAACATAGAACATAGAACAGTGCAGGCCCTTCGGCCCACGATGTTGTGCCGACCCTTTAACCTACTCTAAGATCAAACTACCTACATACCCTTCATTCTACTGTCATCCATGTACCTATCCAAGAGTCGCTTAAATGTCCCTAATGTATCTGCTTCTACTACCACCGCTGGCAGTGCATTCCACGCACCCACCATTCACTGTGTAAAGAACCTACCTCTGACATCTCCCCGAAACCTTCCTCCAATCACCTTAAAATTATGCCCCCTGGTGATAGTCCTTTCCGCCCTGGGAAAAAGTCTCTGGCTATCCACTCTATCTATGCCTCTCATCATCATGTACACCTCTATCAAGTCACCTCTCATCCTTCTTCGCTCCAATGAGAAAAGCCCTAGCTCCCTCAACCTTTCTTCGTAAGACATGCCCTCCAGTCCAGGCAGCATCCTGGTAAATCTCCTCTGCACCCTCTCTAAAGTTTCCACATCCTTCCTATAATGAGGCGACCAGAACTGAACGCAATATTCCAAGTGTGGTCTAACCAGGGCTTTATAGAGCTGCAGCATAACCTCGCAGCTCTTGAACTCAATCCCCCTGTTAATGAAAGCCAACACCCTATACGCCTTCTCAACAACCCTATCAACTTGGGTGGCAACTTTGAGGGATCTATGGACGTGGACCCCAAGATCCCTCTGTTCCTCCACACTGCCAAGAATCCTGTCTTTAAGCCTGTAGCTTACTAAGGGCAACATTTGACTTGGTCCTAGTTTGTCTAATTGTAATTTATATTATGGCAACAGAATGCCATAACATTGCACATAGTAAATTGGGGGATATACTTTTATTTGTCAGAACAAGAATACTTCACTGTGTAAATGCACAAGGTTCTATTGTTTTTAAGGTGTATCTGGGTCCTTTTAGTGTCACAATCTATAGTTACTAGAAGTAGGCATATCATAAGATCAGTTTTTTTAATTCATTTACAGGATGTGGATATCACTGGCAAGGCCAGCATTTATTGCCCATCCATAGTTGCCCATGAGAAGGTGGTATAGAAGTGCCTTCTTGAACTGCTACAGTCCACATGTTGAAGGTGTTCCCACAGTTCTATTAAGAAGGGAGTTCCAGGATTTTGACCCAGTGATAATGAAGGAACAGCAATATATTTCCAAGTCAGGATGGTGTGTGACTTGGAGGTGGTGTTCCCATGTGCCTGCTGCCCTTGTTTTTCTTGGCGTTAGAGGTTTGGGAGGTGCTTTGATTTTGATTTAGTTTGATTTGATTTAGAGATACCGCACTGAAACAGGCCCTTCGGCCCACCGAGTCTGTGCCAACCATTACCCACCCATTTATACTAATCCTACACTAATCCCATATTCCTACCACATCCTCACCTGTCCCTATATTCCCCTACCACCTACCTATACTAGGGGCAATTTTTATAATGGCCAATTTACCTATCAACCTGCAAGTCTTTTTGGCTGTGGGAGGAAACCAGAGCGCCCGGAGGAAACCCACGCAGACACAGAAAGAACTTGCAAACTCCACACAGGCAGTACCCAGAATTGAACCCGGGTCGCTGGAGCTGTGAGGCTGCGGTGCTAACCACTGCGCCACTGTGCCACCCTGCTCTCAGAAAAGCCTTGGCAAGTTGCTGCAGTGCATTTGTAGATGGTACACACTGCAGACATCGTGCACGTGGTGGAGGGCATGAATGTTTAAGGGGATGGATGGGGTGCCAGTCAAGCAGGCACTTTGCTCTGGATGGTATTAAGTTTCTTTATTGTTGTTGAAGCTGCACTGACACAGGTAAATGGAGGGTGACACTCCTGAACTGTGCCTTGCAGATGCTGAAAAGGCTTTGAGGAGTCAGGAGCTGAGTCACTCATTGCAAAATATCCAGCTTCTGACCTATTGTTGTAGCGATTTATGCGGCTGATCCAGCTGGGCTCCTGTTCAATGGTGACCCCCAGGATGTTGACAATGGGGGATTCAACAATGGTAATGCTGTTAAATTATCAAAGGAAGATGGTTGTATGGTACTTGTGTGACGCGAATGTTACTTGCCACTTATAAGTCCAAGCCTGAATGTTGTCTATTCTTGCTACATGTGGGCATGGGCTGCATCAGTATCTGAGGAGCTGTGAATGGTACTGAACCCTGTGCAATCATCAGCGAATGTCCAAACGCCTGATCTTTTGTTGGAGGGAAGGTCATTGATGAAGTGGTTGAAGATGATTGGGCCGAGGACACTACCCTGAGGAGCACCTGCAGCGACGTCCTGGGGCTGAGATGGTTGACCTTCGACAGCCACAATCATCTTCCTTGTGCTAGGTATGAATCCAGCCGGTGGAGTGTTTTCCCCCTGATTTCCAGTGGCTTTAATTTTATCAGAGCTCCTTGATGCCACACTCGGTCAAATGCAGCCTTGATGTCAAGGGGAGCTACTGTCAACTCTCCTCTGGAATTCTGCTCTTTTGTCCATTTTTGGACTGAGGCTGTAATGAGGTCTGGAGCTGAGCAGTCCTGGCGGAACTCAAAACTAGCATTGTGAGCAGATTATTGGTGGGTAAGTGTCGCTTGATGACATTGTCGACGATACCTTCCATCACTTTGCTAATGATTGAGAGTGGACTGATTGGGTGGCAATTGACTGGATTGGATTTGTCCTGCTTTCTGTGGACAGGACATACCTGGCAAATTTTCCAGTTGTTGTAGCTTGGAACAGCTTGGCTAGAGGCATGGCTAGTTATGGGGCAGAAGTCTTCACTACAGCTGGGATGTTGTTGGGTCCTGTAGCCTTTGCTGTGTCCAGTGCTCTCAGCCATCTTTTCTTATCATGTGGAATGATGGTGATGGTGATTATTTCGGTGATGGTGGGGATTCTAATAGGTGGCCAAGATGGATCATCCAATCGGCACTTCTGGCTGAAGATGGCTGTAACCACTACAGCCTTGTCTTTGTACTCACGTGCTGCGATTTGCCATCTTTGAGGATGGGGATGTCGATGGAGCTTCCTCTCTCTTTCCCCCCCACTGGTTAGTTGTTTAATTGTCCTCCACTATTCATGACTGGATGTGGCAGGACTGCAGAGCTTTGATCTGATCAGTTAGTTGTGTGATCACTTAGTCCTGTATATAGCATGCTGCTTCTGCTGTTTAGAATGCATGTAGTCCTGGAAAGGAATGCAATAAATTTGAAAAATAAGTTTGGGTGAAACCATTTCTGGGAAAGTCTGCGAAACAGAGCACAGGACAGCAAAATTGTAGTCCTATGTTGTAGTTTCACCAAGTTGGTACCTCATTTTTAGGTATGCCTGCTGCTGCTCCTGGCATGTTCTTCTACACTCCTAATTGAATCAGGGTTGGTCCCCTGGCTTAATGGTAATGATAAAGTGAGGAATATGCCAAGTCCTGAGATTACAAATATTGGTAGAATACAATTTGGTTACCGAAGGCTCACAGCACCTCATGGATGCCCAGTTTTGAGCTGCTAGATTGATTCTGAATATCCCGTTTAGCACGGTGGTAGTGCCTCATAACACGATGGAGGGTGACCTTATTTGAAGATGACACAATACATTCATGTTGCAGATGCATCTGTACAAGTAGATAGGCGAGGGTGAGATCACACAGGTTTTACCCTTGTATTGGTTCTTTCTGATGCAGCCCAATTTGACAGCCATGTCCTGCATTACTTGGCCAGCTTGGTCTGTTGTGGTGCTACTGAACCAATCTTGGTGATGAAAATTGAAGTCCATCAAGAGTACATTCTGTGCCCTTGCTATCCTCAGTGCTTCTTCCAAGTGGTGTTCAACATGGAGGAGAACTGATTCATCAGCTGAGGGAGGGCGGTAGGTTTCCTTGCAGGAGGTTCCCTTGCTCATATTTGACTTGATGCCATGAGACATTGTGGGGTCCAGAGTCAATGTTAAAGACTCCATGGGTCACACCCAACCAAAGAATGATGAGTAATTATGTTTTGTAGATTGCCACCTGGTTGTGAATTCCTGGCTGCCCTCTAGAAAAATGAGCAGCAGATTTATTTCTATTTAAGATTATTTCGCATTTCAGCCAAATTGTGACACTTAGAAATGTGACGGTCTCAAAATGTTTACATGTACTATGGATCTCCTTTGATGTTGCTTACGGTAAGTTAGAGAATGTGTTATCTTATGAGGACAGAAGGATTATGCCAAGCCACGGACAAGGCATAAATATGCTGGTAAAATGAAGCTGAGTCCCTTTAAGACCACAAGAGTCAAATTGTTAAGTTAGTAGAGCTTTAGATCATTGAGTTTAATTGCTGTTTTGTGAGGGAACTTTGCAGATTGGAAAGTGCTTTTCAAGTTCTGCCTTAGGAAATTGCATTGCATTTTATCAAAGTAAGATGCTTATAGTGTAATGTTTGTGAGCAAAGATGACTTGTGTTTTGAGATTTTTTTATATATATACACGCGTAGGTATGGAATTTGTACATTGGTTATCGGCAGCATTTCCTTGAGCCACCTTTTCCTTTCAAACCATTGTAACAAGAGTTCTTATGATTTGGGTTACATTTTGGGAAGAATTTAGATTTATCTTCCAATGCTATTTAGACTGGTTTTGGGCCACTTTATAATGTTATCTTCCTTTACTACATAGTTCAAAAATGGTTGAAAAAAATTAATTAAAATTTAATTGAAAGCACTCAACTCAAAACAGATTGCATAAACAACAAAAATATTGGCTAATGGCAACTTATGCAAAATAGGTTCATACTACACTACCTTGGTTGGAAAATCTGTCGCATTTATGTTATGCTGATAACCGTTCTAGTTACATTTTTTTCTCATTCATTTTCCCCCCTTTCCTGTGTCTGCACTCATTACATTTTTCAACTCTAAAAGCATGCAATTGAACTGAGCTCAGTTTTCTTATTATTGATACCCTTTTGCATACAAGTTAAAGAGTGTGAGAAAACGGCCTTAGTTGACTCTTACTTGAATCTCTCTTTCATCACCACCTTCACCCCAAAAGGTTGCTTTCCTTCATGATTTGCACACATTCAACATATGATAAACTATCTTTGTGCTAGAGGTGAGCACCTCAGCTCCAGTGTGAATGGTATTCAGTACATGAGTAACTAACAGTTTTGTGAGTCTAGTGCACATCCAGTGCTGTTAATATGAACAAGTGGTCCATTTTGTTACGAAAACAAGGTTGTCTTATTTGCACAATGTATTTAACTTTGTATATTGTGCGGTTTTCTTTTCATTTCAAAAATGCAGCATATTGCTACTTCTGAATAATTTTGGTTTGTGATCAGTTTGTGCCACAAGCCATAAAAGAAAATTTAATGCATAAAGGATTACTGCTAAATTTAGAAATGAATCTTTAACTATCTGCTTGTAATTTTGTTATAACTTGTATTAAAAAGGATCATGTTTTTCAATAGAATTTACCAATTACAGTTGTTGCTTCAGGTGAAAATTGATGCATACCATAAATAATACTTACTGATTTAGACATGTTCCTGAAGAGATTAACAAAGTGGATATTTTTACCTGGTTATAAAAGTATAAAAACAATTCTCCCCAATACATGGGTTTTTTTGTTTCAGAAATACTTTTGTTCTCTCTGGTATTAATGATTTCACTAAGTAACTTGTACTTTTTTTTGCGCAGACAAACAAAGATCTTGACTTGTCCATCAATGCATCAAACAATTTCAGTTTAAATGTCACTTGGTCCATAGGATCAACAGGTGAGTTTTTTTTTTAAAGCAATTTGAGTTCTTGATTTTCAGTTGTACAACTGGATCAATAATATGTGAAATATAAGAGAACATAGAGTGTAATTCACTGAACCATTTTTCTATTAAAGTTTCACATTTTTAAAGAATTGTTTTTCCAAAGTATGTTCAGAACAAAACTTTTTACGTATCTTTGCAAAGCAACTCAATTGGTCTTTTTCAGATGCCTAGAGGGTCCTACAATCTAAGTCCTTTGTTTCCATGGTACAATATAAACTGCCTTAAAAATCTAGGGCCCTCTGGGTTTATTTTTTGTTTAAGGTTAAATCCTTCCCAAGTAGTGAAACTCTAAATTGGGTTATCTTTGATTACCTGCTCCAAATTGTTGGATGTTCTGTGTTTAAATAGGTCAGATATATAACTTGTCCTAAATTACATTGTTAAATGTAGCTGGATGCTAAGTACAAAAAGTTAAGTCCAGTCTGAGTTCACTTCAGCTGTGTATACAATCCAAATGTGTTTGTCTATGTATGCTCACTTTGTGCAGCATCCTTTTGTTTTGCCACCTTTTATTATTCACCCTGCCCAACCACATGCTTTCTGTCTTTTTGTGGTTGTATTCTGATGGACGGATGAGGTTGAACAAGTTTTTTTTTAACTTCTATCAGTGATCGAACATGGTTCACCTGGAATGTCAGAGAAGATGAAACTTAACCCTCTTTTACCCCCTGCTCCCAATGCAACGGATCTTAAATGTTTTTCCCCACATGACACTATTCAACCTAGCCGATAACTGACTAAACTCATCACCGGTATAGTCAACTAATTTGTAGTCAACACAAAATGAGCATACATTAGATATGCATTTGGATTGTATACACAGCTGAAGTGAATATGGACTGAACTTAATTTTTTGTACTTAGCATCCAGCTACATTTAACAATGTAATTTAGGACAAGCTATATATCTGACCCATTTAAACTCAGAACATCCAACAATTTGGAGCAGATAATCAAAGCTAATCCAATTTAGAGTTTCACTACTTGGGAAGGATTTAACCTTAAACAAGAAATAAACCCAGAGGGCCCTAGATCTTTAAGGCAGTTTATATTGTACCATGGAAACAAAGAACTTAGATTGTAGGACCCTCTGGGCCTGAATGCAGAGTAAATATAAGGGCCCCTATTGCAAGCTTGACTGATATTGACCAGGTATTGAACTGGGTGTTTTTCTGATCTATGTGATGCAGTGTCACATCCTTGCATGCCATTACCCACTGAACTATTCCCACCCCCAATGTTATGGGTTGGAACTTCCTTGTTCTCACTGATGACAACTTACCCCAAAATTTGCTGGGAATCTCATTAGTTTTTGCTGTAATGTAAAGACTGGCAGATATTAGCGCAATAATGAATAACTTATGTGGGAGTTTGGCAGACGTAACTGGGGAGCGGCCCAAACGATAAAGGAAATTTGTGTGTAGTGATATTTTAGTGTAAAGCAGTGTAAGTCATGCACGAAAATTTCCATAGAAAAATCAGGTGCAACTTAGCTCTTAGGTTGAATATTCCATGGAAATTCAGGGTTTATATATTGAAAGAATATTTGGAATTAAAATCATCTTTGCTGTTGTGCATTTCTTCAATTTCGCTTTATCAAATTTATTATAAAAAAATTATATAGAAACATAATCTTTGCAGATGTTTTGTGAAGGTTATGTGTTTTAAAACAGAAAATCTCTCTGTACTTGAGGATTAAAGGTCTTTTTAAAAAAAATTGATTACATCTTTTCAATTATTGATTGTGACTATGGATTCTACATACATAACTCAATTAACTGCATTGCTTTGCATTTCATTTCAGTAAATTGTTTTTCAAATGGGCAGCATTAACATTTCTGAAGCTATAGCAATGTGAATTAGTATAATTCAAGTTAAGATAACTTCCATATAACAGCTTTAATTAATAAATATTCATGCATAATTTCTTTCTTGTCAGTCATTTGCGTTACAGTTAATGTTCAAAGTCAGAAGTTGCCTGATAATTTATACTGAATCCATATTTCATGTGGGCCAGTGAAAAGGATATAGATTTTTCAAGATGGATTTATAATTTAACAGTGACTTTTTTTACCATGGCTGTGGTCTTTTGAATTGTGGTATAGTGACATATGGATAGTGTGCTTTTTGTGCAACTTCTTCCATGGTGTAAAGCAATTAAACCCTTGAACCCTATGCTTTATAACTTCACAGAGCTAATTGCCTTTTGTCTTAAACCCTCCCAAGCAAAAATTATCATTTTTTTTGTTATTGAAATTCCATGCTACAGAGCCAAGGCGAATACCAGGGCTGAAAACAGCGTTTTGCGATAAATTGAGATAATTGAATAAATTAATTTATTGAGAGAATTTGGGAATCAGTGAAAAGCCTAAAGACAAATTTAAACTGATTAGTAACAAAGCAAAAACAAAATCTGCAATTGGAGGTCCCAGCTGCTCATAGAAAACGGAATAATTCCGTACAACAGCACTCCATGTAAAGCTTACATTTCTTTCAGTGAATCCCACTTCACCTTCTAGCTTGCTTCTCTGTCTGACTAGTGGAGGTGGCAAGTTCTGCTCCCTCTTTCACAGAAAGTTTTTGGTGTGTGATTCATTTTACTGGATCAAGCTGCAGGGAGTTCAGAAACAGCTCTGACGTAGAATGTTAACTTGCTCAACCTGTACGTGTGCTCATGTTACACCCGAGGTACAACTTTTCCATATTTAGATGTGATAACAAGATGGCTCAAAAAATAGATATTTTTGCCCCTCAAGCTATCCATATGCTGAAACAGATATACCTTTGCTTCATGCCTGCCTCCATTCTTGACAGCTCTGGTATATTCAGTGTTGATGCATCATCTTTGTTTATCCTCTTAATACCTAGGGAAAATCCATTGTACACTTTTGAGAAATCACATGGACAGTATCCCTCCAGGAGTTCTGTACTCTTGGGAGACATCAGCTTCCAATTCGTAGTTCACAGGGTTTTTTTTGATGACAGTTTCTTATTGCTGTGCCAATGGGGAAAAATACAACTTTAAATCTTCCTTGCTTCATAATTGGTTGACTAACTTGCGGCACCTGCAATTGAATTAAAAAGAAAGACAAAGATGAAGCTCTGCAATGTCTTCAGATGACGCCATGGTTTCGCTTCCCCGAATAAATTCTTTATTGTGCAGATCATAGAATCATAGCAAGTTTAAGGCACAGAAAAAGGCCGCTTGGCCCATCATGTCTGTGCCGCCCGAAAAACAATATCTATTCTAATCCCACCTTCCAGCATATGGTCCGTAACCCTGAAGATTAAGGCACTTGCGGTGCATATCCAGACTCCTTTTAAATGAGTTGAGGGTTTCTGCCCCAACTACCCATTCAGGCAGTGGGTTCCAGACCCCCACAACCCTCTGGGTGAAAAAGGTTTTCCTCATCTCCGCTTTAATTTTTCTACCAATCACTTCAATTTTATGCTCCCTTGTCACTGACCTCTCTGCTAAGGTGAATAGGCTCTTCACCTTCATTCTATCTAGGCCCCTCAAAATGTTGCATATTTCAATCAGATCTCCCCTCAACATTCTCTGTTCCAAGGGGAACAACCCCAGCCTATTCAGTCTTTCCTCACAGCTGCATTTTTCCAGTCCTGGCAACATCCTCGTAAATCTCCTCTGTACCCTCTCTATTGCAATTACATCCTTTCTGTAATGAGATGACCAGAACGGCACACAGTACTCAAGTTGTGGCCTAACCAATAAGTGATCCAGCATAACCTCCCTGCTCTTATATTCTATACCTCGGCTAAT
The DNA here is from genome assembly GCF_036365525.1 of Heterodontus francisci. Classification (NCBI taxonomy): domain Eukaryota; kingdom Metazoa; phylum Chordata; class Chondrichthyes; order Heterodontiformes; family Heterodontidae; genus Heterodontus; species Heterodontus francisci. The sequence goes on from NC_090390.1 coordinate 65,805,350, forward strand.
AAAGGAAAGGATTCCATATGCCTCCTTAACCACCTTATCGATCTGTCCTGCTACCTTCAGGGATCTGTGCACATTCACTCCAAGGGCCCTCACCACCTCTACACTTCTCAGTATTTTCCCATTAATCATGTATTCCTTTGCCTTGCTTGGCCTCCCCAAATGCATCACCTCACACTTCTTCAGGCTGAATTCCATTTGTCACTTTTCTGCCCATCTGACCAGGTCATCAATATCTTCCTGCAGCCTACAGCTATCCTCCTCGCTATCTACCACATGGCCAATCATGCCCCCTACAGTTACGTCCAAATCGTTAATGCATACCACAAAAAACAGGGGACCTAGTACTGAGCCCTGCGGAACGCCACTGGAAACAGCCCTCCAGTCGCTAAAGTGCCCATCAACAATTACCCTTTGTTTCCTGCCACTGAGCCAATTTTGTATCCACCTTGCTACATTTCCCTGGATCCCATAGGATTTTATTTTTTTAACCAGTCTGCTATGTGGGACCTTGTCAAAAGCCTTGCTAAAATCCGTGTAGACCGTATCAACTGCAGTACCCTCATCTATCTTCCTTGTTACTTCAACAAATTTGATCAAGTTGGTCAGACAACATCTTCCCTTAACAAATCCATGCTGACTATCCTTGATTAACCTGTGCCTTTCTAAGTGACCGTTTATCCTGTCTCTCAGAATTGATTCCAATAATTTGCCCACTACTGAGGTTAGACTGACTGGCCTGTAATTATTTAATCTATCCCTCGCTCCCTTTTTAAACAGAGGTACAATGTTAGCAGTTCTCCAATTCTCTGGCACCAGACCTGCATTCAGTGAGGACTGGAAAATGATGGTCAGTTCTTCTGCTATTTCCTCTCTTGCTTCTGTTAACAGCTTAGGGTACATTTCATCTGGCCGTGGTGGTTTATTAACTTTCAAGGATGCTAATCGCATTAATACTTCCTCTCTCCCTATGTTTATCACATCCCATACTTCACACTCCTCCTCCTTAACTACAATATCTGCATCGTCCCCCTCTTTTGTGAAGGCAGACGCAAAGTATTCATTAAGAACCATACCAACATCATCCGCCCGTACACATAGGTTACCTTTTTGGTCTATTATGGGCCCTACTGTCTCCTTAGTTATCCTCTTACTCTTAATGTATTGATAAAACATCTTTGGGTTCACCTTGATTTTGCTTGCCAATATTCTTTCATGTCTTTTCTTTGTTTTCCCAATTTCCTTTTTGATTTCACCCCTCCACTGTCTGTACCCCTCTCGGCTTTCTGTAGTATTGAGTTCTCGGTGTTGGACATAGCTTTCCTTTTCTGCCTTATCTTACTCTGACATCCATGGGGCTCTAGATTTGGCCGTCTCACTCTTTTTTTTTGTGGGAGCATGTTTACTCTGAACCCCTTGAAAATCCCCTTTGAATGCCTCCCACTGCTCTGACACTGATTTACCTTTAAGTAGCTGTTTCCAGTCCACTTTTGCTAAATCACTCCTCAGTTTAGTAAAATTGGCCTTGCCAACTCTTAACTCCTGTTCTATCTCTGTCCTTTTCCATAATTATGTTAAAACTGACTGAATTATGGTCACTACCACCAAAATGCTCTCCCACTGCCACTCCTTCCACCTGCCCATTTCATTTCCTAAAACTAAGTCTAAAACTGCACCCTCTCTTGTTGGACTTGCTACATACTGGCCAAAAAGGTTCTCCTGAATGCACCTCAAGAATTCTGCTCCCTCAATTCCTTTCACACTAAAGCTATCACAGTTAATATTGGGGTAGTTAAAATCCTCTACTACTACTGCCCTATTGTTCTTGCACTTCTCAGAGATTTGCGTACATATCTGTTCATCTATCTCCCTCTGAATGTTTGGGGTCTATAAGTACACTCCATGCAATGTGATTGCCCCTTTTTTGTTCCTTAGTTTGACCCATATGGCCTCATTTGATGAACCTTCCAATATATCATCCCTCCTCACAGCTGTAATAGTTTCCTTGACCTAAATTACGACTCCCCCCAACTTCTTTTCCTCCCTCCCTATTGCTTCTGAAAACCCTGTAACCTGGAACATTGAGCTACCATTCCTGTCCCTGCTTAAGCCATGTTTCTGAAATAGCTGTGATATCATACTACCACATATCTAGCTGTGCCGTCAGCTCATCTGCTTTATTTGCTATATTCCTTACATTGAAATAGATACCTTGAGCACTGCCAAACTCTTTTTTACATTTTCTAACCTTTGTTTCCTCTGTCTTCTAGACTGATCGAGTCATAGAGAGATACAGCACTGAAACAGGCCCTTCGACTCACCGAGTCTGTGCCGACCATCAACCGCCCTTTTATACTAATCCTACGTTAATCCCATATTCCCTACCACATCCCCACCATTCTCCTACCACCTACCTACATTAGGGGCGATTTACAATGGTCAATTTACCTATCAACCTGCAAGTCTTTGGCCGTGGGAGGAAACCGGAGCACCTGGCGAAACCCACACAGTCACAGGGAGAACTTGCAAACTCTGCACAGGCTAATTTTCATTTCTGATTTTGTCCCAACAGAGTCTACCCTCAGGTCCCCATCCCCCTGCCAGACTAGTTTAAACTTTCCCCAGCAGCACTAGCAAAACATCCCGCAAGGAACTCAGTCCCGGCTCTGTTCAGGTGTAACCCGTCTGGCCTGTACAGGTCCCATATCCCCCAGAGCCAGTCCCAATGTCCCAGGAATCTAAAGCCCTCCCTCCTGCACCATCTTTCCACCATGCACTCATCTGTCTTATCCTTCTACTCCTATACTCACTTGCGCGTGGCACTGGGAATAATCTGGAGATTACTACTTTTGAGGTCCTGCTTGCTAATTTCTTACCTACCTCCCTAAATTCTGAATGCCGGACCACATCACTCTTTCTACCTATGTCATTGGTTCTGATGTGGACCACAACTGCTGGCTGTTCACCCACCCCTTCAGGGTGTTCTACAGCCCTTCAGTGACATCCTTGACCCTGGCACCAGGGAGGCAACACATCATCCTGCATTCACATCTGCGGCCACAGAAGCGCCTGTTTGTTCCCCTTGCTATTGAATCACCTATCACTATGGCTATTACAGTCTTCCCTGTACCCCCCTGTGCAGCTGAGCCACCCGTGGTGCCATGGACTTGGCTCTGGCTGCACTCCCTAGGTGAAGCATCGCTGTCCTCAGTATTCAGAATGGAATACCTGTTGGAGAGTGAGATTTTGACTTGATTTTTGACTTAATTTTGACAGATATTTTAAAAAGATCTATATCCATTTTGGTGCAGTCTTGTTCTTTGAAGCAATTTATGCTCTGTGAATGCATTCCACTCCCCCTCCATTCTTTCTTGGATGTGGAGTTTTGAGATCTGTTTATTTAACTTATTTTGTTTGCATGTAAAGGTAGCATATCATTGTGTGACACCTTAATTTAAAACAGTAGATTGCTCTTTAAGGTTCGGTTTGTGTTTTGTGGGCTTAAGGGACGATCGTATGATTAATATATGACTTTAGAGAATAAAAGAACTGCTCGAAGGATTCTTTTCGTGAATTTTTCCCTGTTGATTCTTGACCTCAACTAAGGTTAATATTTTAATCTTTTTTTAAACTTCTGTTTAATAGTGCTGTATATGCTTCTGTCAATTAAGCAAATCAGTGCATTTGTCTTACAGACTATTAAAATGCAAAATTCTCACTTTGCAGCGGGAACGATATCTGGAGAGGAAGTACCTATAATCTCAAAAACGACCATTAAAGAGTACAGAGATGGCTTTTCCTATGAAAAGTTTAATTTTCGCAACAATCCAAATATCACATTCTATGTATATGTTAGCAACTTTAGTTGGCCCATCAAAATACAGGTGAGTGATTTTACAGAAGATACAGTTATAAACGGTTTATATCTACTCGAACCAATAGTGAAATAACGGATTCTCCTATCAGTATATTGAAAGTTAACATTCTAAATACTGTAATCTATTCTTTAACTTTGACTTTACTGTAATGAGATTTTCATTTTATTCTGCAGCCCTGTAAGATAATTAGGTACCCAGATCATGAGATCAATGAAGTACCAAGTGGGCAATAAAAACTGCACATTGAGAAATTATTAAAGGCCAGTTTTATTCCTCCATCAATTTTCCTTTATTTATAAATTGGTCCCAAACCCAATTATCTATTGCATTGATTTGCACTGTGGCTTTTTGTGTTCCCTGTGAGTGGACAGAGTATAGTCTGGTACCACTTAAGTGTTCAGCTGAATTGTTAATATAAATCCATTGGTATGTTGGGATGAGCTACAGTAGAACTTCTATTTGATGACTGTGAAAGGTGATGACATTGACAGTTTCAGCAGTATTTGTAATTTAAGCCACTAAATTGGTAGGAGGACATGAATTGCTGTGTGCACAGTTGTGTAATGTAATTTCATTATTGTTTTATTGTTCTGTAATATCAAATTATGACCTGACATAAGCTGTTTTAAATGCCTGATGGATCTGGTGGAACAATTGCCATCATTTATTAATGGGGTACCACAAATTTGGTTACTGTGACTTGAAAGAATCACAAAGCAATGCTTGAAAAAATTTTGTCAGTTAATATGACTGCTAAAAGATACAAAAATATAGTGGAAATTTTGTAACTCTTCAGGTTACTCTTTTTTGCTAAGGTGCATAAAACCATAGCTGGAAGTCATTTTTGTTTATAGTTTTAGCAGGGCAAAGCCCTGTGTCTAGTGTTGTGTGGAGAGCAGTACACACAGGGCTTTGTTCTGTGAAAACGATGGATAAACATTGGAGATATGGTTGTGTAGTGCTGATGTTGCTGGACTAGTAATCCAGAGGCCTCAACAGAGAAAGCAAGCTTAAATCCTGCCGTAGCAGCTTGAAAATTTGAATTCAGTTTTTTTTTAAAGTCTAGAAATAAAAAGCTGTTATCAGTAAAAGTGACTGAAGCTTTCAGCTTGTCATTAAAAACCCAATTGATTCACTGATCTCCTTCAGGGAAGGAAATCTCCCATCCTTGCCGAGTCTGGCTTATGTGTCACACCAGTCCAGCAATGTGGTTGACTCTTAACAGCCCTCTGAAGTAGCCTAGCAAGTCATTCAGCTACAAGGAATAATGCCAAACTACAGTGGTTCAAGAATGCCTACTAGCATCTTGGGGCATAGAACTAGTGTTGAACAATAAATGCCGGACTTGTTAGTGACGTTCACATCCTGAGAATGAATTTTTTAACAGTGGTATATACCTGCTCCAGAACACCACTTGAAGTATTTATTCAGCAGATAAATGAAACGACACTGTTGGTGTTTTAAAAGTTTCTGTTGGGATTCTGTAACACAATGTCTGAGAATGTTTTGCTTAAATCTAGGGATCCTAGGTATAATCCAAGTTAATACAATGGAATAAAGTTTTCTCACTGATGGTGCTGTGGATGCTAGAAATTTCCTGAACAAGATGGAGCACAATTCATCAATACTTTGTACTGTTAGACAATTACTGGGAAATATGTCAAGCGTTTCTGTTGGAGATGAATATTTCACATTACTGAAGTGGCAGGTACTCTTACGATTTAGGTTTAGGTTAAGACGGGGCAGGGTAGAAGAAATTTTACTCTGTTAATGCTGTGCTACATGACCTTGGAATGTTTGTTGCTGATGCTGAACACAGAGTGTGAAGTATAATTCACCAGTTTAGGAAATCCCCAGTTTGAGCATGAAACTTGACCCCAGTACATTTGCTGTAGTATAATACAAATTTAAGTTATTTCCAATTATTTCTTCGTGGTGGTAATTGTTTGGTCGCTGGCAAAGTCAGCGTTTATTGCTCATGCCTCATTGCCCTTGAAAAGTTGGGAGTGAGCAACCTTCTTGATGACAACTGAATGGCTTGCTGGGCCATTTCAGAGGGCAGTTAAGAGTTAACCAAATTGCTGTGGGTCTGGAGTTACATATAGGCCAGACTGGATGGGCATTAGTTAACCAGATGGGTTTTTATGACAATCCGGCAATGTCATAGTTGACATTGCAGATACTAGCTTTTTATTCAGCGATATTCATAATTCTCATTTACACTTCACATTTTATTGGTAAGTAATGTTGTATTAATTAATTGCTGGAATACTTGTTTAATCTCTGCAGCTGGGAAATTGTTACAGATGTTAGTAGATGAATGGTTAACACATTCATTGATATATATATTTTTTGTTTCTTTTAATGAAATTGTTGACTCATTTATTTTAATATTGGGTAATAATTTGGTTAAAACATTGGACTGAGGAATGTCAAAGGAACCCATTAAGTGTTCTTCCACTAAAATCAGCCTGGTAATTTCCCGCCTTGCACCTGAAATTCTTAAGAGTACTTAACTTCTCAAACAATAGAAATGTATTAGTAGAGTTCAGATTCCTGTACAATTTAAATAGAGACCTGCAACAGATCAATGAAAAACCTTTGGGCTTTTTTTGTTTGCTTTGTTTTATCAAGCACCTTTCCTTCTCTTTAACCCTGATTTCTTGCATGTATTGGTTTATGCTGGTACGCAATTCTATGTGAAATGGTAGAAGTCCTTCAGTAACTCTGCCAAGTAGCCATGAGCTCAATTATGTCTTCAACCAATCTTCAACCAACATGCACTTCCAGCAAGAGTCATAATTGTGGATAGTCATCAAGAACAGTTGATGATATTCATGTCGAAACAAAGCTGTTCTGGATAAGATTGGCTAATTCAGTGCAGATCAGGGATTAAGTTGTAAGTGCTTCTGACCAGTATGATTTTTTTTTTAGATTTAGAGATACAGCACTGAAACAGGCCCTTCGGCCCACCGAGTCTGTGCCGACCATTAACCACCCATTTATACTAATCTTACACTAATCCCATATTCCTACCACATCCTCACCTGTCCCTATATTCCCCTACCACCTACCTGTACTAGGGGCAATTTATAATGGCCAATTTACCTATCAACCTGCAAGTCTTTTGGCTGTGGGAGGAAACCGGAGCACCCGGAGGAAACCCACGCAGACACAGGGAGAACTTGCAAACTCCACACAGGCAGTACCCAGAATTGAACCCGGGTCGCTGGAGCTGTGAGGCTGCAGTGCTAACCACTGCGCCACTGTGCCGCCCATATCATACCATACAATGAGTGTACCTGTTTGGCCATTGAGAGAGCTGCTTACGTTCATTGTAGTAGAACAATTTAGTAAAAAATACAGCAGTTCTATATATTGAGAAGTAGAAAATGTTTAATTTCTAAGCTTTTCAGACTAAAATTGTGCAAAAATGCTCTTGTACTTAAAACAAAGTGGTCAGCATTTATTTTACATTGAAGTTGAAATGCATTTCTATCAAAAGAAGCATAATAATTAAATGCATACAGAATGCACTTAAAGCTTGAAGCTGAGATTAAATACTATTGCAGGAAATTGGATATGACCTTAAAATGGACATAGGGATCACGATCAGTGTTCCCTGTAAAATTTTGTGATGTGCAGTCAGTTTTTCACTGCGTAGTAACTTTTAAGTTTTTTGTGTGGATGTGTATGAGCAGTATTTAACCCAGAACAAGGCCTACACGGTACCTTCCAGGCTGGTGCGCTGCCACGCACTTAGCAGCTTAGTGGGAACATTGATCACAATGCGTGGTTAACCTGTTCCTGTTCCTTCTGATGCAGGATGCATGTAAACATAATGCTGCCTGCTAATTTAAATGATAATAGTGTGCAGCCCAACACTAAATGTGCTGTTTAGTGACTGAATTTCTCAGCAGGGCTTCAAGTGCGTGTGAGGTTGGCACCACTTAAAACTAGCCTGCACCTTATAAAGGGAAGGTATATTCTGGCTGCAACAGATGCTGGAAGTGGCTGGGAAAGACATTTTGAGCAGGAAGAATGCTGACCATTAGCACAACAGGGCAGAGAGCGTGCTCCAAGTTTCTCAAATGCAGCACTGGAGGCCTTGCTGCAGGAGGTGGCCAAGGGGAGAGGTTGTCTCTCTCCACAGGGGACCAGGAGGCCCGACAGATAAATACTGCAGAAGGCAGTCGGAGCAGACAGAGGTCGCGGTTAATGCCAGTAGTCTAACTCCGAGGATCTGGGTACAGTGCCACAAGAAGTTCAATGATATAAAAGCAAAATACTGCGGATGCTGGAAATCTGAAATAAAAACAAGAAATGCTGGAAATACTCAAGGTGTCTGGTAGCATCTGTGGAGAGAGAAGCAGAGTTAATGTTTCAGGTCACTGACCCTTCTCCAGAACTCCAGAAGTTCAGTGACCTCACTTGAGTGGTGAAAGTCAGTGAATACATCTTCAAATGCCATATCCTTACAACTGAACCACTAGCCTCTCACACTGCTCAATTTATCACCGCAAACCCCCCTTCACTCATCTCCCAACAAACACTATTTACCATGACTCATATTTCACATTCATAGTTTCACCTCAGCTTGCACACTCTATTCAACTCTGACAGGCACATCACACACACAGATTGCACCAAACTCACTGCAAACTCGTCCTCTTGCAGGACGAGATAGTGCAGAACCACAGGCACCTAATTAGCGAGGGATAGGCACCGTGGTATGTCTTCACCCCAATGGAGGAGGAGGTGCCCGCCATCATTGGAGCAGTTATAACTGAGGCTGTGGTCACTGATGGTGCTGAAACCATTGAAAATGAAAGTATGCTCTTGCCAAGTCCTCCTCCTCGCATCCCACTCCCCCCTCATCCCACAACCTCTTGTGATTTACAAGCTGCAGATGGTGTAAACATATACCTATTGTTTCCCCAACTCTACCCTTTTGCCTTTCAGATACTCAAGAAGTGCAAGAGGAAAAAGACATTGATGATGATGACGCACTGTCACTCAATCTCACATTTGCAGCCACCAGCTCAGATACTGGCATTGCATGTATTTTAGAGGGTAGCATAGAGGCAGGATCTGTATATGGTGAGTTACTGGCAAAGAGTGGGCTGCAGCCAGGGCAGGAGGAAAGGGTAGTGAAGGTGCCAGCTCCCTGAGTTCAGCTACAGATGACTCAGGTGAGCACTTTGATGGCGCAGCCCACAGAAAAAGGCTGATGGGCATTCACAATGAAATGCTTGGTGTCAGAAAGCTTGCTGTCACTGTCGAGGAGCAGGGTGAAGTTTGGCACCAACTTGACACAGGGCTTTGGATAGAGCTTAGAGCCCAACTTTTGCAGTGAGGAAGTGGTGGCCAACTCCATGAAAACGCTTGCAGACCTAACCTTGATGCAACGTCTAATGGCTGATGTCCCAGCTTCCATTGCAGCACAAGCAAAAGCCACCCTTTGTCTTAGTATTGGAATGGAAGCTCAGACTGAAATCATGTAAGCTCAGTTTGTTGCCATGCAAGCATAGTTTTCTGCTCTGCAGGCTCAGATTGCTACCATGGGGAGATGACATTGGCTCTGCAGAGCACAAGTCTGCTGTCCTTTCTCAGGAATATAGCACTTGGCTGACGACCTCTGGGTTTTGGTGGCTGTGAGGGCCCTGCCAAAGACTGCTCCCCCTGTACCTGTGCAGGGGTAGACTCGGCCACTGGGACACTGGGCAGCATATGGGGTACTGACTGAGGCCTTATTTTGTTCTCCTACCTCTCAGGATTCATCAACTTTCATCTTTGCAGTGCCCCTTTAAGTACTGGAGTTGAAAGTGACTCACGTGGATCGTCATCACGCTGGTTCCACTTTAATTCATTGGGAAACCTGGAAGTCAGATGTAAATGCAGTGTTTGGGTTAAAAAGCCACTGACAGATATGCTGAACTTACTTCTGGGTTGCCTGTGCGCTACCAGAACCCCCAAACCTCTCCCAGTGCATCTTCAAGTTAAAATTTGCCACATTGTTTCTTCTATATGGCTATTATTTGGGAGCAAGGATGATGAAAAGAATTCTCATTCTGTGCATACTTTAGCACAGGCATCTTCTAAACATTTTATTCCTGTTGTATGCACTTGCCTTGGGGAAGCTTTGGGCAAAGGTCTGCTACTATAGTTGTAACAGATTTGAAGCCTACCTGGGGAGTGCATTGAAGCTGATGGTACCACACCACCACAACTATTCTTGATGTATGAATATAGACCATTAAGATTAATTTAGGGGTACAACACAGTTAAAGCAAATGATCGGGGCAATAAGTACTTATTGGTACCAGTTATTTATGTTGAATTTGAAGAAGGTCATGTGTTTTAAGATTTGGGATGTTTATCTTTACTCTAAAGCACAAGATTTAGTTTTAATGAATTTCAAATGAAGGCCCTGCTTTCTGCGTACAGAAGGATGTAGCCTTAGCTTTCTCAGATAACATCTGCTTCTATAGTGTGCACTAGTATGGCCAGTCTGATATAGAATCACAAAGGAGGAACAAATGTATTTTATTGCCTTCATATGACTTGCACATTTTAGTCAAATCTATATTTGTTTTAGAAAAAAAGGCAAAATGTATTTTTTTAATAACGTCATCAATTTGTGTGAGTTTCTTGTATGCGGTCTAGTTGTAGGCATTTCAGCAATATGATGCGCTCTGTGTTACAGCTTGATCAGCCACAGGTTATAGCAAGACTTACCCATACAGATTCTTGAACTTGAGATGCAGTGGTCAAAGGCAAGGAATTTGATCAGAGGCATGTCTTGCGGACTTCTTCGTGGTGAGAAGCCTGAGAGCATGTCACTGCTTGCTTCCGCAAATGAGATTGGTGCACTCCATGAAGAGTGTGGAGAATAAACGTGTGTCATATAAATCTGTTTTATTTGGCCTTGTGTTTTTACAAAATTTCAAACAACCTGACCTCCCTCCAATAAAAATAATAGATGTGTTCCTTATTCATCAGAACTTGCCTTGACTGTAGCAAAGCAAAATAGGAAATCGAATGTGGTAAAGTATATCCATAAACTTAGATTGGCTGTGTACTGTTAAAAAGCAATAGCAAGTGATAAAGATGTAATATTATGACAAGTGGCGGTGTAATGCAGAACCATTTTCATTATTTGCTAATGCTGTAACTCTTTGTCTAAGACTTAAAACAAAGCTATGTTCCATTGAAATCACACTCTTGCCTCTGAGTCAGGAGGTTGAAGATTCAATTCTCATTTTAGGACTTGAACAGATAAACTAGGCTGATATTCCAGTGCAATACTATTGCTACATTGTTGGCAGTGCAGTTCATCAGATGAGATGGTAAACTAAGGCCCTGACCGGCTGTTTTCATGGTTCATGTGCATGTTAAAGATTTTGTGGCAATTTTGGAAAAAGAACTGGTTATTGTACTGGATTCCTAGTCCAGATTTGACCCTCAACCAACCCCTCCAAACAAGTTGCTGCCATGTTTACCCACATAAAAACTATTGTATTTCAAATTAATTAATTATGTGTAGCCCTTATATGTGGTATGATACGGCATAAATTCACTCCTCCAAAACAGCATCAAACTCTACTTTGATTGGCTACTGCCCCAGACACTTTGATCTGGTCAGAGATGTGCTTCTATTTGTTTGTACTATGTGCTACTTAGTTAACTTGCTGTTTGGTCTTAAACCTGTGAATAAACCCTGCATCTTGTTTCCAAATCTGTTATCTCTGCTATTAAAATGCCCATTAAAAAATGAAACATGGCTAAAAATACTCCGTTGATTTTACTGTAGCATCTCCAAGATCTAGCTGTATTGATGGCATCCCTGGCAGATAATGGAAATTGTTGGATAATTTAGAAGTCCCAGATTATGGTCTTACACATTTGGTACCTTGGACACGGATATAAATAAGAAGCATAAACTGCATTTATCCTTCAAAATTTATGCACACCAGTCACAAAGGCAGGTTCTTGGAGTGCAGATCATGATGGGTTTTTAATGGTTTCAGTGATGATTACCCGCGAATGTTTTTTTCAGTCTAGTGAAATTGTAAGTCAGAAAAAGACTACTTATTCTACTAGAAAAATATCTAAAGGAAATTGTGTTTTTTTTCATGAATGTATGTTATATTTGACTGGAGATGCACCTTTAACTTGATAACCAATGTTCCTTACTCTCCATTTAGATTCTGATGACTAAAATGAATTAATTGTCCCCAACTTTATTGTTAGGTTTGCTTTGATTTTGTTCATACATTTGTAAGTATTAAATTATCTGCTGAATACATGCACAAAGCCAAAAAAATGACTGATTTATATGGGCTTATTACAATAGTCCCATGTGAATGAATTTGCACAATTCAGAGGTGATGCATTGGGAGCTTTTACCACTACTAGCATAGGCAATAAATATGCATTTTTAAACTTCACCATTAGCAGTGATTTAGCTACAGTTTCACGACCAATGGAAATTTGCAACTGTGGTGTAAATGGTTTCAAATCATTCATCCCCAAGACACCATTTGCTATGATCCCCATCAACGTTTCTAGTCTTGGATAGATGCCAGATGGCATCACTGATGCAGTGTTTAGGGGATATAGTTATCACAAGTGAAATGCTATTGGATGATTTCACCATTTGTCCATCTATTGATGCAAATTAACTTGGAGTTGCATATATTTCTAAAATTATTTCTATTCAGTCAAATCAGTGGCTGTTTTACATGTACAGTAATAAAGATAGTTTGGGGCAGGATAATATTGTATGAGTCCACACTGTCTTAACTCTGGTTTTGTGGGTTTCAATTCTAGAACTTTCCTTTCTGTTGAGCGTACTTTGATGCTGTTTATTCTTTGAGGAGTCGCTAACTTGGATACCTCCCAAATAGTGATGGTTCCTTGTATGGGATAGAGAGAAGAGCAGGAGACATGATATTGTCATTGGATGGTATGAGAGGAATTCAGTGCACGTTCACCCAGAAGAACCCAGCTGCTCAGCTGAAGATTAAGGGCTTCCATGGGTCACAGAATCAATTGAATAAAATTATGCCTTAATGTATAAAATTAAATACATAAAAACTGCATAGCTTATAGGTAAATTTTGATTATGCATTCATAAATAAAATCCAACTAATCTAACTTGTTTAACATTGGATTGACAATATGAAATGGCTGCCAAGTATTCAGTATTTTCCAAGGAAATAGATAATTAAATCACACTTTCCAGAAGCACATGCTGCTTCCCTAAAGAAGGCTTCGGTAGCCCGGACTATCGAGCATTCATAGTAACTACCTCAATCTATTGCTACCAGTAATCAATCTTAAATTTTGAACAGGACAAAAGGAGTCTGCAAAGGGATATAGATAGATTAAGTGAGTGGGCAAAGATTTCCCAGAAGGTGTTTCCAGTTACTCGTTGCAGTTTGCTAACCAGTTGTCAACTGCGAAATGAGAAGCATCACACCAGCTTTGACTGCCTTCTGGTAACCAGTTGAACGTGGGATTTTCACCAGTTGAGCTGTGGATATGGACCCGTTGAACTGCGGCATGAACCAGTTGAACCACCAATTCAGGTGGTATTTATCAATTGGTCTGTCCCAGCACCCAGGCCAGTTGAATATCCTAGTCAGAACCATTAAAACTATGATATAACCCCATGTTGGCCATTTGGTTCATTCAGTGTATTACTGTATCATAGAACCATAGAAAAATTACGGCACAGAAGGAGGCCATTCAGCCTATTGTGTCCGTGCCGGCCAAAAAAATAAACAGCCACCCAATCTTCCAGCACCTAGTCCATAGCCTTTCCGGTTACAGCACTTCAGGTGCGTGTCCAGGTACTTTTTAAAAGAATTGAGGGTTTCTGCCTCCACCAGTGTTCCTGGCAGTGAATTCCAGACACCCATCACCCTCTGGGTGAAAAAAGTTTTCCTCATGTCCCCTCTAATCCTTCTACCAATCCCCTTAAATCTGTGCCCCCTAGTAATTGACCTCTCCGGTAGGGGAAACAGGTCCTTCCTGTCTATCTAGGCCCCTCATAATTTTGTACACCTCTATTAAGTCACCCCTCAGCCTCCTCTGTTCTGAGGAAAACAACCCTAGCCTATCCAATCTTTCCTCATAGCTGCAACTTTCGAGCCGAGAAAGGGGGTGAGGGGTGAGACAGAGTGTGTGTGGGGGGGTGGGGGGGGCGGAGGGGACAGGGAGAGAGAGAGAATTGTCCTGTCATTGTTAGTAGTACTAATTATTCATGTGGGTATCCAAAATCCCATTTAGCATGGTGGTAGTGCCACACAACATGATGGAGGGTATCCTCAATGTGAAGGTGGAACTTCATCTCCACAAGGACTGTGTGGTGATTACTCCTACCAATACTGTCATGGACAGATGCGCATCTGTGGCATGCAGATTGGTGAGGAGGAGGTCAAGTGTGTTTTTTCCTCTTGGTTCCCTCACCACCTGCCGCAGACCCAATCTAGATATGTCCATTAGGACTTGGCCAGGTGGGTCAGTAGTGGTGCTGCCGAGCCACTCTTGGTGATGGACATTGAAGTCCCCCACCCAGAGTACGTTCTGCACCCTTGCCATCCTCATTGCTTTTTCCAAGTCGTGATCAACGTGGAGGAGTACTGATTCATCAGCTGAGAGAGGGCGGTAGGTGGTAATCAGCAGGAGGTTTCCTTGCCCATGTTTGACCTGATGCCATGGGGTCTGGAGTCGATGTTGAGGACTCCCAAGGTGTTTCCTTCCCGTCTGTAACTGTGCCACCACCTCTGCTGGGTCTGCCCTGCCGGTTTTATTGACTTTGTAGCGGTTAGATACAACTGAGTGGCTTGCTAGACCATTTCAGAGGGCATTTAAGAGTCAACCACATTGCTGTGGGTCTGGAGTCACATGTAGGCCAGAGCGGATAAGGACAGCAGATTTCTTTCCCTAAAGGACATTATTGAACCAGATGGGTTTTTACAACAATGGCCATCATTAGATTAGACTAGCTTTTAATTCCAGATTTATTAATTAAATTCAAATCCCACCTGCCGTGGTGGGATTTGAACCCATGTCCCCAGAGAAATACTCTGGGTCACTAGTCTAGTGAAGATACCACTAAAGGCCTGCTACTCGACCTGAACCCAACTGGACCCGACGACGTGTGTCGGGGTCGGGTAGGGTCGCTCTTGCGGGTCCGGCTCTCTGGCTTGGGTCTGGGTCGGACACACACAGTGAGTATTGTATTTTGCTCTGCTGGTAAGTGTCAAAAGTTGTCCTACCTGAGCTGGGAGTCCGGGACGTCAAGGAGGGAAACTCTGAGTCTGTGCAGTGAGCGAGTTAGCATCTCTATGATGTCATCACCCTCAGATTCGGAGTCGGAAGGTAGGTAATGTGTACATTCCGGTGGTCAGGTTGGATGGGGCGCGCGAAAAAATGGAGGGACTCGGGCCAGATCGGGTTCGGCCACGATGTCTGGTTCGGGTCTGGTTTTTTTTCCTGACCTGAGCAGGCCTTTAGATACCACTATGCTACAGCCTCCTCCTATTAGCACTGTTACAACCAAGGCAGGAGGAGTGCACTGTTTGTTCTAGTCCCACTTCTCCACAGGTCACAACATATATTTTAAATTTTCCCACTTACTAATACAGTCAATCATATACTATGTTATTCCCAGAATAAAACACACTAACCAGGTTTCTTTAATGAACAACAAAATTATTAAAGGATTATTATAGAACTATTCTTAACGAGTCATGAAGTAAAGCATAAACACACAGAAAATGTTAAAATCCCCGTTTTACTTTCCCCTCACATTCTCTTACACACACATACATACACCGGTTAACCGGAAAAATAAAAAGGGATTTTGGTTCAGAGCTCTGTTACAGACAAAAAATCCCACTTGGACAGAATACTTGCCCATTCCTGAATAAAACAGCAGATAAGATATATTGGATGGATTTTAAAGCCCCTCCACCATCTGGAACGATGGTGAGGGGGCAATGAAGATCGGTACGGCAGAGGCTTGCCACCGACCCCGTGCCGATCTCGGTGACAAGGCCTTGTGGCGGCTGCCCCGCTGCTCGGTGATGGGACCCCCATTTCAGTATGTAAACTAATTATCAGACCTGATTTAATGATGGTCCCATCGCCTCCTTAATCGCCACACCGATCTTCATTCGGGCGGCCGACAATGTCGCGCCTTCGAATCACCGTTCAGGGAAATATGGCATGCCCCCTGTGGGGAGGGGTGGAGGATTTTTTCTCTCTGCAGGAGGGGGAGAGCAGGGTGACAATGCTGCGGATTGGTCGGGGGGTGTGGTGATGGGAAGGGGTAAAGGGCAAAGTTGCCGAACTTTGGCGGGGTTCGGGGGGGGGCGGGAGGAGAAGAAGGTTCAATTCTCAATGTATGAATTCCCGGGGGGCACAAGGGCAGGAATGTTGTGAAATGTCATTGGGCGGGGGGTGGGGGGGTGGGTGGGAAAATGCTTGGAAAGGTAATATAATTGTTTTTGGCGAAACGTTCACTAACTGGCCCTTTAAATATCCATTGAGGGCTGTAAGCCCGTTAAAAATGGCGCAAGTGCCTGCACATTTCCGCCGGACGCGCTACTGGCAAAGGCTTGCCCGCCCTCTCCACGTCAGCATGATAACAACAGAGCCTTCACGTTTGAAATTGCAGCGGCTCTGTAACATGGTGCCTGTGCGGGCAGGCCGCATTTGTTTTACGTCCGCTGCCTACTTCGGTGGTGAACTCTTAAAATGCAGCCCAGTGTGTTCCAAAACTGGCATACAGTCTAACTTCCGAGTACACGTAGAAGGGTCACTGAGATCTTTTCGAACAGTTCTTTTCAGGCGGCGTTGAGAATTAATTTAGCAGGCTTTCTTCAATGACAGGAGATGAGATGAATTGACACAGTGGACTTCTCAGGGTCTTTGAGAGATGCTGGAAAACTGTGGTCTTCTCTCCTCCCTTCACTTCTTCAGCAGGCTAACTTTATCAGCTGCTCGGTCCAGAAGGTAAAACACACTGACAATACAAATAAAAGCCTGTGAGATTTCTGTCTCAGGTGCACGCTGCTGCCCCCAGGCTTGTCCTATCAGGGCACATGACTGACTTCTCTGCCCACGTCTTCACCTGTTACTAGGATTTCTGTTCTATTTTTAACTTGAGTCATGTGACAACCAGTATACGTTGTTGCCAAACTAGTTCTTTCAGTGCCCTCTTTTAAAAAAAAACTGGTTCAACATTTATTCAGTTTGACTATGAATTCCTCAAAAAAATGTTAACAAAAACAATCACTTACATAGGGACAGATGGCCAAAAGCATCTTAAAGGAGTAAAGGAGGTAGAATGGCGGAGAGGTTTAGGAAGAGAATTTCAGAGCTTAGGGTCTAGGCAGCTGAAGGCATGGTCACCAATGGTGGAGCAGTTTTTTCATTCTTTCAAGGGTTTGGGCATTGTTGGCATAGCCAGCATTTGTTGCTCATCCGTAATTGCCCTCGAGAAGGTGATGGTGAGCCAACTTCTTGAACCACTACAATCCATATGTGTACGTACACCCGCTGTTGGGGAGGGAATTCCAAATTTTTGACCCAGCGACAATGAAGGAACGGTGATATAGTTCCAAGTCAGGATGGTGTATGTCTTGGAGGGAACTTGCAGGTAGTCGTGCTCCCATGTGTCTGCTGCCCTTGTACTTCTAAGTGGTAGATGTCGTGGGTTTGGAAAGTGCTGTTGAAGGAGCCTTGGTGCGTTGCTGCAGTGCATCTTGTAGATGGTACACACTGCTGCCACTGTGCACCTATGGTAAGGGAGAAAATGTTTAAATTAGTGGATGGGGTGCCAGTCAAGCAGTTTCTTTGTCCTGGATGGTATCAAGCTTCATGAGTGTTGTTGGAACTACACTCTCAGAATCACAGAATCGTTGGTGCAGAAGGAGGCCATTTGACCCATCGTGTCCGCACTGGCTCTCTGAAAGAGCGATTCCCTCGGTACTATTACCCAGCCTTCTCCCTTAACCCTGCACTTTCTTCTGTTTCATATAACTGTCTCGTGGAGAGTTTTCCATCACACTTATGACTTGTGCTTTGTAGATGGTGGAGAGGCTTTAGGGAGTTTGGAGGTGAAGTTACTCGTCTCAGAATTCCCAGCCTCTAACCTGCCTTTGTAGCTACGGTTTTTATGTGGCTGCTGCAGTTTAGTTTCTGGTTAATGGTAACCCCCACGGTGGTGGTCGTGGAGGTTTCAGCGATGATAATGTGATTGAACATCAAGCAGAGATGGTTAGATTCTCTCTTGTTGGAGATGGTCATTGCTTGGCACTTGTGTGGCATGAATGTTACTTGCCACTTATCAGCTCAGGCCTGAATATCATCTAGGTCTTGTTGCATGCGGGCATGGACTGCTTCAGTATCTGAGTGGTGAATGCCGTGGTAGGATTTGAACTCGTGTGTCTGGAGCATAGTCTGGGCCTCTGGATTGCTAGGCCACTAACGTTACCACTATGCTACCGTCCCCATAAAATTGGGGATGCTCAAGAGGCCAGAATTAGTGGAGTGTGGATATCTCAGACGGTTGTGGGGCTGGAAGAGATTATAGCAATAGGGAGGCGCAAAGCCATGGAGGGATTTGAAAACAAGGATGAGAATTTTAAAATAGAGTCGTTGCTTAACTGGGAGCCAATGTAGGTCAGTGAGCACTGAGTTGATGGGTGAGCACTGAGTTGATGGGTGAGCACTGAGTTGATGGGTGAATGGGTCTTGGTGTCAGATGGGACAGAGGCAGCAAAGTTTTGGTTGACATCTAGTTTTACAGTTCTTTGGCAACCTATTTGCCCAAAGTCAACATTAATCAGCCTTCTGTCCTTTTCTAGTTATGCTATTGCTGTATTTACAGAACATGTCACAACACTGTATTTTTTTCTTGAAAGTTGGCTGTTTTGCCTTAATCACCAGAAAAAAAATCACTTTACTCAAAATATTCATCGTGCTAGCTCTTTTTCAGAATATGGAACGAACGTTCATAAAAGTAACTTTCATACTTGATCCATGTTAGTAGTAGCTGTGTATTTGGTGTTCAGTAATTTTCAGAGAAGAAAAGTTAGGGTAATGCAGAAAATGAGACTTTCCATAATCATCTTTGTGTATTTGGCCATTAGAAATTGTCTGGTAGTAGCTCTGTCATGGCCATTAAATCCATAGTACAAAGGCTCGTGAGGTCCTGAGGTTTTTTTTTGTAAAGTTTTTTTATATCCTAGGGCAGTCATAATCATTTCCAGCAAGTCTAGATATTCTGAAAGACATTCTGTGGAAACTGGAACTGAAAGTTGTCAGAGGTCAGAAAGGTTTTTGATTAACCCAATTTCGTAGTATGCTGTGATTTTAGTGAGTAAAATGTTCACTGTAGGACCACTTTTGAAGTGAGCAATTACATTTTTGTCTGATTATTTATTCATAATTATAATTAGCAGTGCTTATATGCCAATATAATTCTCAGCACTGAAGGAATCGATCAGAGCTATTGCTGAGCTGAGAGCGAGGCCCAAGAGATCCACACCGGTAGCTGGTCAGCTCCATCCAAAAGTGTCTGTCGTGTTTTGCTACAGAGCGTTTCAATGCTGTATATAGACAGTAGCAGTTATAGACTGAAACACAATTATCTTGGTCATGATACCTGCTGTCCATAATGGTTTAGCCAATGTAATTCACCAAATTATAAACTAACATCTCTCCAAAAAATGTGATCTTAAAGTTCCCAAACAACCTTATTATTTTCAGAATTTTTTTTGCTAAAATCATACGCTTTTGAGTCTGACTCGTCAGTGTAAAGGGATATGATTAGAAGGCACAATCCAACAAGTGTATGACTTGCTCCCACACCCCTCACTGCAGGATGCGAAACATCTAATGTGGTAGTTTTATTTAGCATTGCCTAAATTTATTTTTTTTAAACCATTAGTCAACTAGTCGGAATACACTATTAGTATTATGTAATTCTTGGTGATCTTTTTTCAGTCTTTTGGTTTGTAAAACAAACTTTGCTTTTTTTAAAAACAAGATTAAAATATGTTTCCGTGTATTACGACCTCAGTAGAGACTGCTAACTTTAAAACAAGCAATATGATCTTCCCAATGACTGAATTTTTTTGTAAAAATTCACACGACAAGATTTCGCAATTTAAGACTTTTGCTATAACAACTAAACTAAAAATTAACATTAACTAAACATTACTTAATAGGTAGCTAATACACTAAATTACAGAGAGAGGTATTTTCCACTGGCTTATTAACATACTTGAAAACCCCACCACATTTACAATGTTTGTTCTCAGCAAAAAAGGTATTCATGCAGTTAAAAGTCCCAAACTCCTCCCTACTGCAATGGGATATCTCCCAGTGTCCTTCTCAAAGCCAATGTCCTCTTTGTTCCCTCCTTCTGAGCACATTCGACTGGACTTCTGTTGATAAAGCAATCTCTGGTGACCCCGGTGGTCTTTTCTCCTCCGCAGACCTCAAACCTTCGATCAGGGTTCAAATTTTAGCAGCCTTTTGCTACATCGGTGATCTGAGAGTAGCTGCTGAGAGACCATGGGCTGGATTTTAAGGAGCCCTCCATGTTGGGATCTGTGGTGGGGGCAGAGCCTGAAGATGGCCCTGGATGAGGCCCACCACCGACCTCGACGCCAGCAGGGCCCAGCCCGATATTGCCGGCAGCAGCGAGGCCTCGTCGTAGCCCCACCCCACCCCCGCCGCCGCTTGGAGAGGGGACCTCAATTTAAATATTTAATTCAATTAAGATCATTAATTTAAATGAACTTGTCGCCTCCTGATGTCCCGCTGTGATCTTCGGCCGGGCAGGGTTTCTCAGTGTGGGTGGGGGGGGAACAGGGTCAAATTAACATCATGGGTGTAGGGGATGGTGGGAAGGGTTGAAGTTTAAAGTTTATGGAGTTGTGGAGGAAGGTCAGATGGTAAAGGAAATGTTTTTGGGGGGGAGAGGGTAAGGGAAGGACAAATAATTAATTTAAGTGTTATTGGGGGTGGGAGAGAGGCAAAAGAGATGTATTTCATTTCATTAAATGTTTCTTTAAATACTTAAATAAGCCAGTAGGGCTAACAGCATTTTAAAAATGGCGTCAGCGCCTGCACCCAGGCAGCTGACGCCATTGCCGGGGACGGACAGCCCGCTCCCCCAACGTGATCGAGGGGTGAAGGGGGCGTGGCCCGCCCCAGCTATTTAAATGAGCTGTTGCGCTTGGAATTGTGGCGGCTCTTTGGCGTGCAGCCCACGTAGTCGGGCTCCATTTTTTCGCCTGCTGCTGATTTCAGCAGTGGGCTTATAAAATTCAGCCCCATAAGTCTTACTGTAGCAGAACCTCCTTTCTTTGTTTCCAGATATTAAAAAATTGCAACTCAAATCTGAATTTAGAGCCCCTACACTAAACCCTGTCACCAAGTTTCATGGAGGCACCCAAGATCATGTCGTTGGCACCAGCTAGACCTCATTGTCACAAGGCGAGCCGCCTTAAACAGTGTTCAAATCACACGCAGCTTCCACAGTGCGGACTGCGACACCGACCACTCCCTGGTGTGCAGCAAGGTTAGACTCAGACCAAAGAAGTTGCATCATTCCAAGCAGAAGGGCCACTCGCGCATCAACGCGAGCAGAATTTCTCACCCACAGCTGTTACAAAAATTTCTAAATTCACTTGTAACAGCCCTTCAAAACACTCCCACAGGGGATGCTGAGACCAAGTGGGCCCACATCATATCAATAGGCCATCAATATATACAGCACAATTGCTTAGTCCAGCGATCACCTGGTTAGTCAATCTTTGAAAAGTGGCCGATGCATTTTTGATACCAAATGGCATAACCTTACACCGAAATAAGCCATCTGGGGTCATGAAGGCTGAAAGTTCTTTGGCTTGGTCGATCAAGGGGACTTGCCAATATCCATTCAGCAAATCAATCTTGTTAATAAAGGCTGAATTCCTCACTCTGTCAATACAGTCCTCAAATTGTGGGTTTGGATAAAAGTCTGTTCCATTTACTGCATTGACTTTCCAATAATCAATACAGAATCTTTTTGAACTGTCTGGCTTCAGTGGCAGCACAACTGGAGAACTCCAGCTACTTTGGGCTCAATTATATAATTCTTAGCATATATTGAACCCCTTCTCTCACCTGAGCCAATTTATCAGGATTGAGTTGATAAGGGTTCTGTTTAATGGGTGTAGTTGTCCCTATATCAACCGCATGAATAGCCAGATAAATACCGTGGCTACAAGAGCAGCTCAGAGGCTAGGAATCCTGCGGTGAGTAACTCACCTCCTGTCCACCATCTACAAGGCACAAGTCAGGAGTGTGATGGAATACTCTCCACTTGCCTGGATGGGTGTAGCTCCATCACCACTCAAGAAGCTTGACACCATCCAGGACAAAGCTGCCCACTTGATTGGCACTCCATCCACAAACCTTCACTCTCTCCACCACCGACACACAGTGTGTACCATCTACAAAATGCACTGCAGAAATGCACAAGGCTCCTTAGACAGCATCTTCCAAACCCGAGACCACTATCACATAGAAGGACAAGGGCAGCAGATGCAAGGGAACACCAACAACTGCAAGTTCCCCTCCAAACCACATGCCATCCTAACTTGGAACTATATCGCTGTCCCCTCACTGTCGCTGGGTCAAAATCCTGGAACTCCCTTCCCAACAACACTGTAGGTGTACCTACCCCACATGGACTGCAGCGGTTCAAGAATGCAGCTCACCATTTCCTTCTCAAGGACAATAAATGCTAACCTAGCCAGTGATGCCCACATCCCAGGAACGAATTAAAAAAAAAGCCAGAGGAGTTGGACCTGGCTTATCTGCACGTACAGCTTTTAAACTCTTATCTAACAGTTCAATTATGTCCTTTTTATGCTATTCAGAAAGATAGTGTAGAACTGTATCTAAACTTTCTAACACTTGTGTTTCCAGTTTCACCACAGGGGTTCAATTTGAGAGTTCTCGGTCTCTGCCTTTTCACCAGCTCATTAAAAGTAACACTATCCTTATCCTCTTATCCTTATTTTTTTAATTTATTTTTTTATTTAGAGATACAGCACTGAAACAGGCCCTTCGGCCCACCGAGTCTGTGCCGACCAACAACCACCCATTTTTACTAATCCTACATTAACCCCATATTCTCTACCACATCCCCACCATTCTCCTACCACCTACCTACACTAGGGGCAATTTACAATGGCCAATTTACCTATCAACCTGCAAGTCTTTGGCTGTGGGAGGAAACCGGAGCACCTGGCGGAAACCCACACAGACACAGGGAGAACTTGCAAACTCCACACAGGCAGTACCCAGAACAGAACCCAGGTTGCTGGAGCTGTGAGGCTGCGGTGCTAACCACTGTGCCGCCCCATGGCATACATTTACTGGATGCCAATGCTCGTGGTAACAGTATCTTTTCAACATATTCACATGACACACCCTTGACTTTTCCATCTGTCTAGGGTACTAACCAAATAGTTCATCTCTCTGAGTTTCCTCTTAATGAAGTAAGGTTCATTGAACCTAGTTTTCAATGGTTCCCCAGGCAAAGGCAACAAAACTAGCACTCTAACTCCAGGTTGAAAACTTGTGCCTTATCTGTTCTAAGTGCTTGGGTTTTCATCACTTGCTGAGAAACCTTGAGATGTTTTCTGGCTATCTCATAAGCTTTTGAGAGTGTCTCTCGAAACTCTGATACACAATCTAAGAGGGTAGTTTCCTCCTCCTGTGCTTAAAAATCTCTCAATGAGTTTAAGGGGACGCCTCACCTCATGCTCATAGACCAATTTGAACGGACTAAAACCAGTAGACTCATTTTATGTGCCTCTGATGGCAAATAATAAAATCATGGAAATACTCAAAACAATAAAGGTACTGAATTGGGGGAAGGCCGATTTTAAGATGATAAAACAGGATCTGGCTAAAGTGGACTGGGAGCAGCTACTTGTGGGAAAGTCCACATCAGACCAGTGGGAGTCATTCAAAGAGGAAATAGTGATATACTTGAACATATTAGCATTGAAAGGGAGGAAGTTTTAGCTGTTTTAGTGGGCTTAAAAGTGGATAAATCCCCATGCCCAGATGAGATGTATCCCAGGATGTTATGTGAAGCAAGGGAGGTGATAGCAGGGGCTCTGACACAAATTTTCAAATCCTCTCTGGCCACAGGAGAGGTACCAGAGAACTAGAGGACAGCGCATGTGGTACCATTATTCAAGAAGGGTATCAGGGATAAACCAGGTAATTACAGGCCGGTGAGTCTAACATCAGTGGTTGGAAAACTATTGGAAAAAGTTCTGAGGGACAGGATTAATCTCCACTTGGAGAGGCAGGGATTAATCAGGGATAGTCAGCATGGCTTTGTCAGGGGGAGATCATGTCTAACTAATGTGATTGAATTTTTTGAGGCGGTGACGAGATGTGTCGATGAGGGTAAAGCAGTTGGTGTAGTCTACATGGGCTTCAATAAAGCTTTTGATAAGGTCCCGCATGGGAGATTGGTTAAGAAGGTAAGAGCCCATGGGATCCAGGGCAATTTGGATCCAAAATTGGCTTAGTGGTAGGAGGCAGAGGGTGATGATCGAGGGTTGTTTTTGCGAGTGGAAGCCTGTGACCAGTGGTGTACCACAGGGATCGGTGCTGGGACCCTTGCTGTTTGTAGTGTACATTAATGATTTAGACATGAATATAGGAGGTATGATCAGTAAGTTCGTAGATGATGAGAAAATTGGTGGTGTCGTAAATAGTGAGGAGGAAAACCTTAGATTACAGGATGATATAGATGGGCTGGTAAGATGGGCGGAGCTGTGGCAAAGGAATTTAATTCTGAGAAGTGTGAGGTGATGCATTTTGGGAGGACGAACAAGACAAGGGAATATACAATGGATGGTAGGACCCTAGGAAGTACAGAGGGTCAGAGGGATCTTGGTGTACTTGTCCATAGATCACTGAAGGCAGCAGCACAGGTAGATAAGGTGGTTAGGAAGGCATATGGGATACTTGCCTTTATTAGCTGAGGCATAGAATATAAGAGCAGGGAGGTTATGATGGAGCTGTATCAAATGCTAGTTAGGCCACAGCTGGAGTACTGTGCACAGTTCTGGGCACCACACTATAGGAAGGATGTGATTGCACTGGAGAGGGTGCAGAGGAGATTCACCAGGATGTTGCCTGGGCTGGAGCATTTCAGCTATGAAGGGAGACTGAAAAGACCACGTTGTTTTCCTTCGAGCAAAGAAGTCTGAGGGGGGATATGATTGAGGTATGCAAAATTATGAGGGGCATTGATAGGTTAGATAGGAAGAAACTTTTTCCCTAGTGGAGATGTCAATAACCAGGAGGCATAGTTTTAAGGTAAGGGGCAGGAGGTTTAGAGGTGATTTGAGGAAGAAATTTTCACCCAGAGAGTGGTTGGAATCTGGAACGCACTGCCTGAAGAGGTGGTAGAGGCAGGAACCCTCACAACATTTAAGAAGTACTTAGATGAGCACTTGAAACGCCATAGCATAAAAGGCTATGGGCCAAGAGCTGGAAAATGGGATTGGAATAGTTAGGTGTTTGATGGCCGGCACAGACACGATGGGCTGAAGGGCCTGTTTCAGTGCTGTATAACTCTATGGCTCTATGACTTTAAAAGGCCTTAATCACACTTCAGAGTTTGGTGATATATTTCCAAAGCACCCTGTGACAGCTGGTGATTAGAGGACAACTTGAGCTGCTTCGCTCACAAATTGCACATGACCTCAAGCTTCATGTGAGGAACCAACTCTTGGCCTATCTCCGCTCTCTTAGCCCCTGAGCTCACAGTAATCCCACGTGTGCTGATATAGCAGCCAAATTGACCTTTTCCAACTGCTACAATAAACCAAGAGTCAAATCTTTTCTCTGAACACATTCTGGTACATTGATGATACTCATGTTGATCTCCCACTGAACCGAGCCGGAGTAGGTGTGAAATCTTGTTTGCTTAAACTGTGGAAAATTCCAGTGAACCCGTTTTACAGCCTAATCATGAACGATTCAAATCTTGGACAAGACCCCAATTTGGAATGGCCTCAGAAGAGACCGCGAACTTTAAAACGAGAGATGAACCTCCCGATAACCAAGTAATAAAAATCACTGACAAGATTTTACATTTTTAGACTTTTACAATAACAACTAAACTAAAAATCAACATTAACTAAACATTACTTCGTAGGTAGCTAATAGACTAAATTACAGAAAAAGGTATTTTCCATTAACTTAGTAACACACTCAAACCCCACACCACATTTATACATTGCACAGTGTTCTCAACGACAAAGGTATCCTTATAGTTAAAAGTTCAAACTCCTCCCAGCTGCAATGGGTTGGTTCTCCCAGTGCCCTTCTCAAAGCCAACATCCTCTTTGCTCCCTTCATCGGAACACATTGGACTGGACTTCTGATAATAAGGCACTCTCTGGTCTTTTCTCCTTTGCAAACCTCAAGCCTGAGAACTGTGTTCAAATCTTAGCAGCCTTTTGCTATTTTGGTGATCTGAGAGTAGCTGCTTCCCCAGAAAACAGCTCACTGGAGTGTGTGTGTCTCTCCCTCTCTCTCTAGGCTGAGCATCTGCCTGTTGGTCTTCATTTCGTCCTTTCAACCCCCAGATGTAGGAAAGCCTCTTTAATTTATCCAGATCAAAAGTTAATAGTTGTTTGTCTTTGTCAATTCTCGGAGACCATAAGTCTGACCATAACAAAATCACTTGGGCCTTCCTTTGTTTCCAGGTGATAAAATTGCAACTCTAATCTGCATTTTAGAGCCCCTGATTCCCATTTACAGTCTGAGAGAGCGAAATCCATTATCCTTTAGCTGTCACAACCTTGCACCCTGCTTTGAAGAAGGTTTTTGATCTGAGTTCCTTGTTCCCATGGTAACCAAGACCCTGGCTTTTCTGTGCACAGATTTTGTACGAGGTCACATGTTTTCTCCGAATGTCCCTTTTACATGCATTAAAGAGCACAGTTTTTAAAAACATCACCATGCTACAAAATCCAGCATTCATAACACTTGAACAGGAACAAAGAACTACTGTTTAAACAAAAACATGATATTTACAGAAGTAATTGGTCTAGAATGGAAAACATAAGGCCCACCTTATGAATATTTTGTGGAAAATTATGGAAACGTACAGCATAGAAAGGAGGCCATTTGGCCTTTTGTGCTTTTGCCGGCTCTTTGAAAGAGCAGATGTGCTTAGTCCCACATCCCACTTTTTGTCCGTAACCCTGTAAGTTCCTCATCCTCAATTACCTGTGCAACTCCCATTAAAATTATTTATGGAATCAGCTTCCACTGTCTTTCCAAGTAGAGCGTTCCAAAACTCAACAGCTCTTCAGTGAAAAGACCCTCTAGATCTTTCTCCTATGATTTTGAATCCCTGGCCTCTATTTAATGACCCACTAGCTAAAGGGAATATTTTTCTCTATTTACTCTATCAAAACCTCTCATCTTGAGAACCTCTATTAGGTCGCCTCTTAACCTTATCTGTTCCAAGGATGAAAGTCCAAACTTTTCCAACCTCTCCTCACAACTGAAGCTCCTCAGCTCTGGTAACATCCTGGTAAATCTCCCCTGTACCCTTTCTAAGGCCTCTACATCTTTCGTGAAGTGTGCCCAGAATTGTCCACAATATTCTTGCTGAGGCTGAAGCAGTCATCTTATAAAAGGCTCTCCTTGATTAACCTATGCCTTCCAAGTGAAAGCGTATTTCACAAGGAGCAAGTGAGAATTATTGTCAGCTCACATTTAAAGGGAGGGTGAACGAAAAAAGACACAGATAACTGATTTCTCTCGTAAGATTGTAGTTTTGCAGAGTCGCCTTAAATTAACAGTTGTTTCCATTTACTGATATGGAATTTAATCCTCAGCATGAATGATACAAGGCTAATACATGCATTTTAAAATGGGTGAATAAATGGTTTCTCTGCAAATCAGCTGGAGTAGACTGTAGGCCTTTCTGTTTGCTGTGATACATTTAGACAATAATGACAAGAGTACATTTCCTATTCAGTGCAATCTTTCAGTGCCAGCATTGATCGATGTGATATTCACTTTTGCTTCCTGGATAAATCATGCTGATAAAATGAATTTTTACAGAGCCGAGTTGTATTTTGTAACCTACCAAGTCACATTTAATGGGTTTTTATTAGATTTCAGAATACCAAGTTATTTATTTACGCTCCAAATAGACATGATTAAATTGAATGCCTTTTGTAATGCAGTTGACTCTGCTTCATGTAATTTAACCTAGTTTAAAGCAAGGTACATGAATCAAATGGCAATATTTTTGTCTACATTTAATGACGTTCAATTGAGACCTCAAGCCATTAATGGTTAAATAAACTAATTTTGGTCAGCTCTGTCATTTCATACTTAGTTGAGAGACAGCATCTAAACACACTGTACATAACTTAAACAGTTTTCAATGAAAGTTTTTGTAAAATAAGCTAATGTTCAAAATAGCCACTTTAGTCTTCATTTTACTCCTGGTTATGTGCAGATGTGAAGATGAATAAATCATGCCTGTTTTTTTGTTCGTTACATGATGAACATAATGGAAGACATAAGCTAGAATAATCTAGATTTATATGCAATATAAATACTAGATATAGTTGCATGTTACAGATTCATCCTTATTTAGTGTTACGTGCTTTGCTGCCTGTCTATTCATATCAAGTTTAGGCTGAGTTGAAATTTCTCCAGTTAAACATTAACAAGGCTAATGCTATTCTACTTCTTTCTTGGCAGAAACTCCACACCCCTACGTACCATTCTGTCTCCCTCCCCAACTGTTCACTTTCTGGCAAAAAGAAAAAGAAAGACTTGCATTCATATAGTGCCTTTCACCACATCCCAAAGTGCTTTACATCTAATAAAGTACTTTTGAAGTGTCGTCACAGTTGTAGTATAGGAAATGTGACAACCAATTTACATGCAGCAAGGTCGCACAAACGGCAATGACCAGATAATTTTTATTTAAATGATGTTAGATGTACTGATATTGCATGTGACCTCGGTGCCCTACCTGTCTCTGAATTTAGCACCAAACCTGATGAAAGGTCACAGACCTGAAACGTTAACTCTGCTTCTCTCTCCACAGATGCTGCCTGGTCTGCTTTCTGTTTTTATTTCAGATTTCCAGCATCTGCAGTATTTTGCTTTTATATTATTGTGGAAATGGAGGACATTAGTATGGTTCTTTATGAATACTTTGCATCTATTTTCTCAAAAGAGAGGGCCGATATAGACATTGCAATCAGGGAGGAGTAGTGTGAAATATTAGATGAAATTAACATAGTGAGAGAGGAAGAATTAAGGGGTTTAACACTTTAAAAGTGGGTAAATCTCCAGGCCCAGCCGAAATGTATCCTAGGTTATTGAGGGAAGTAAGTGAAGAAATAGTGGCGGCTCTGCCCATCATTTCCAATCCTATCTGGCTAAAGGTGTAATGCCAGAGGACTGGAGGACAGCTAATATTGTAATTACAGGTCAGTCTGCCTAACCTTGGTGGTCAGAAAATTATTGGAAACATTTCTGAGGGAACAGGATAAATCTTCATTTAGAAAGACACTGATTAATCAAAGACAGTCAGCACGGATTTGTTCAGGGAAGGTCATGTCTGACTTATATAATTGAATTTTTGAGGAGGTAACCAAAAGGGCAAATGAGGGTAGTGCATTTGATGATGTCTGCATGGATTTTAGCAAAAGTTTTTATAAGGTCCCATATGGTAGACTGGTCATGAAAGTAAAAATCCATGGGATTCAAGGAAAAGTGGCAAGTTTGATCCAAAATTGGCTCAGAGGTAGGAAGCAAAGGTAACAGTTGATGGGTTGGGTGTTTTTGTGACTGGAGGGCTGTATATAGTGGGGTTCCGCACTAGGCCCCTTGCTTTTTGTGGGTGTATATCAATGATTTAGACTTGAATGTAGTGGGTATGATTACAGTACAAAAATTGGCCGTGTGGTTGATAATGAAGAAGAAAGTTGTAGACTGCAGAGATATCAATGAACTAGTCAGGTGGGTGGAACAGTGGCAAACCTACCAGTCTAAGTTGGAAATGGTGAAATTGCATTCCGTGTTGTCAGTGGGTGTATTAATAGCTAAAACTATAGCATAGCTTGCACTCCTGGATAATAATGGTAATACAAAAATATGCCGAAATTATCTTATATGGTCCATCAAAGCCAGTTCGACGCCAGGAGTGCAGACCATCCCTGCTTGGGAGGGATTCCTCATCCCTGGAAGTGCTGGTATACCCATCCTACATTGCCAGGACCTACTGCTAAGTGCTCAGTAGAAGGATAACATACTGTTTCTCAAGCTTGCCTTGAGCGTCACTGCAATAGTATAGAAGACCAAGGAAAGCGACATCAACGTGGGATGGAGAATTAAATTTGCAAGTAATAGGGAGTTCAGGGTCATATTTATAGACAGAACATAGAGGTACAGCAAAACCAATGACCTAATCCACTTTGTCTCTCCAAAATAAAAGCAATTGCATCGCAAGCAGCAAATGCCACATACAAATTTGGAGGCAGTATAAGTAAATGGCTGTCTCATGCAGCAAGAGTCTTTGGGGCCCTGGATGGTGGTATGGCAGGAGGTGAATGGGCAGATGTTGCATCTACTGCTCTTGCGTGGAACGATGAGCAGGTATTAAGGGGTGATGGCAGAATGAACCTGTCTGTCATGGAAGGAATGGTCTTTTTAAAATGCTGAAAGGTGAGGGGAGTAAAGATATGTTTGGTAGTGGGAGCATTTCAGAAATTCTGGAAGGTGATCTGTAGATTGCAGAGGCTGGTGGGGTGGAAAGTTAAGACCTAATGATAGTTCTGCTACAGGGGTCAGGGCAGAAGTACAGGGAATGGGACAGTCTCAGTTGAGGGCCTTGTTTACCATGATGGAGGGGAATCCTTAATTGAGATGAAAAGGACATTTCAGAAGCTCTGGTGTGAAAGGTAGCGTCGCAAAGTGGACACAACAGAGATGGAGTTGGGAGAAGGGTAAAACTGTATTGACATTACTTTTACGTTTTTCTCCTTACTATGAAAGCAGAATAGGCCCATGAGGGTGTGTTTATATTCATAGTTATTTCATAGTGATCTTATTTTAAGTTTCAAAGACTTACCATAACCAAAGTTGGCGACACAAGGCCAGACACTAGCTTGCCTTAATTTTTCTCTGACCTTGTGTCTCTTTCTAAAGTCTTTTGTTAATCCACTTGCGTATATAATATTATTGCATTATTTCATTCAGTTTGAGTCTAATCCATACAACAGATTATTGGTCACTGTAGGTTTTTTGCACAAACAACACAAACTAATTACTGTATTAATTGCATATGGGGCACATTATAAAAACAAACAAAATTCAATTTGTTAGCAGTGAGGCCTATGTATGAGTGTTTTTTGCCTGGACTAAGGACTAATTTTGGAGCTTGACCTATTTGCAGGGTGACCTATATGCATTTCAGTAAGGTGTCCTTATTCTTTAACACTAATCTTTAATGTTATGCAGGTATAGGTAAAGATTCTCTGCAGCATAACAAAAACTTTTCAAGTCTGTTCCAAATGGACAATTGGTTATAATTAAATCCCTTCAGACTTCACAGCAAAGGTGATTGTTATTTAATTTCACCACATCTAATCCAGACCCTTATGAAAATGTTAATGCTATTTAGTCCTGATTGATGACATAAAGATTACCAAATAAAACTATGCGTAATGACGCTTACAATTACTTGAAGCAGATATCTAATAATTATGTACCAATTACTTTATTTGCAAATAGCTTAGAGGATGTGTAGAATATTACATACATTTGCGAGTTATTATTTTTGAAATATAGTAAGTGGAAAGTGGTTACTTGTGAAAAACAATTACAGCAACACATCTGGATGATCGACTTATAATATCTTACATTCTACATTTCTATCTGGATGCGATTAACTGCTAATTAGAAACACACAAAGATATTTAATTTGACTTATTTTGATATTTGCAATATTTCTTGTCAAAACTTGCAAATTTAAAGCTCATCTTAAAAGGGTAAATTTTGCACAGTTAACAAAAAGAAATGCTCATATTAACTTGCATATGGAGGCAAAATTTTAAAACCAAAAAAATCAGTTCAAGTTGGATTCTGGCCTATGTGCTAGTTAACTTTTCTTCCTCAGGGAAAAGTCTAGAGTAATGTCTTAATGACTACAAGATTAGGAACACTACAAATCTGTTGTGTTTCCTGTACACTCAATCCATGCTCCTGTTGAGTAAAGTTGTGCACTGGGAGCCTTGCATTGTAAAATGCACTCAAATTGTAGCGACTCATGTGAGTTTAGAATTTTCTTAGCAGTGTCCAAAAAATATTTAGTATCATGTTTGTGATTATAATCTGGATACTAAAGCAAAAACTTGTATTTATATAGCCCTAAGGTACTCCACAGAGGCATAATCATAAAAAATGGACACTGAGCCAGCAAAGGAGACATTAGGAGGTGTGACTATAAGCTTTATCAAAGATGTGAGTTTTAAGAAGGGTCTTGAAGGAGGGGAGGCAAGTGGAGGGGTTTATGGAGGAAGTTCCAGAGGAGGCCTAAATGGCTGAGGGCATAGTCACCAAAGGTGGGGTGAAGGGAGGTGTTGACCAAAAATCTAGAATTGGAGGAACAGAGTGTTTGGAGAGGGAAGGAATTGTAGGGTTGGAGGAGGTGACAGAGATAGTTTGGGGAAAGGCTATGAAGTGTAGGAAGGTGGGATTAGGCTGGGTAGTTCTTCGTCAACTGGCACAGACAAGATGGGCTGAATGGCCTGCTGTGTCATAACTTTTCTATAATAGCTTTATTTGATAGTCTTTATGTCATCAATCAGGACTAAATAGCATTAACATTTTAGATAGAGAGCAAAGAGGCACCTTGTACCTCAAATACTTGTGTTTTGTGATAAAGCTCCTGAGGCACAGAATATGGTAGATCAAGTAATGTGACCAATCATGATGCTCAGGAAAGGGCTATTGCTTCCATTTGCCCCGAGTCGGTACTGTGGTGACCTTTCTTCCGGAGGGATCTTATAAATGGAGAGATGCAGCAATTGTGTGACATGCAGGAAAACCTACAGGCAAGTTTTAACATTGGTTAAATGTTCAAGATGATGGCCAAGAAGCTAGAGGCATGGACTGTCAGAATGGGGTGAAAGAGTGGAGGGTAAGAAAGTGCAGTGCGAGTTTTGATAGTGGGTCTGGAAGTTACTCTTGCGTAAAGA
Source organism: Heterodontus francisci (assembly GCF_036365525.1). Taxonomy (NCBI): domain Eukaryota; kingdom Metazoa; phylum Chordata; class Chondrichthyes; order Heterodontiformes; family Heterodontidae; genus Heterodontus; species Heterodontus francisci. Next base: position 65,838,582 of record NC_090390.1, read on the forward strand.
AGCGATCACGTATTGGAGAAAGAGGCTCTGATAAAGTGCGAGGGAGATCTTCTAGCAGTAGTTCCGAAAGACGTCAAAGTGCTAATAGAGGTCGTAGTTTGAACAGATTCCACAATGAAATGAAGACTAGAAGGCAGTCTCGGAATAGAACTAGAAGCAGAAGTCCTCATGATCGTGAGGTTTTAGTGGCTGCCGATAAACTTGAGGATAAACTAATAAGAGAAGCAAAACATAAGGAGTTAATGTTGGAGAGAGTTTGGATGTTTATTCTGAGGTACCAGATAGGGGCCAGCCAGCCTTGTCACAGATGGATTTGTACTGAAAAAGTGGAACTTATAAGGCTAAAGCGAGGCTAGTTGTGAGGGGTTTTGAAGAGCAACTGGGAGATACCGATGTTAGAGTGGACTCTCCCACAAGTGGAAAAGTAATCTTGAAAATCTTTTTGACTTTTTTGGCTACATATTCATGTGAGTGTAGATCCATTGACATAAAAACTGCATTTCTGCAAGGTGATACTTTTCAGAGAGACGTGTATCTGAAACCACCTAAAGAGGCAGCAGATGCAGAAGGAAAACAATGGAAACTGAATAAATGCATCTATGGCCTTGATGATGCTGTTAGGGCGTGGTATTTCTCGGTGAGATCTGTTTCGTTGAAAATTGGTTATGTTCAACTAAAAGCAGATCCTTCAGTGTTTTATTGGTATCATCAAAGGAATCTTTCAGGAATCTTCATGATGCATGTTGATGATTTCATATGGGGTGGTACTGCAGATTTTGAAAAATATGTTATTAAGATTAGGACAGAATTTAAGATTGGGAGTCAGGCTTGTGGGGCCTTTTAAATATATTGGTTTAGATATTAAGCAAAGTCTGGAATAAGTTTGAATCAACAATCTGATTGAGAGTGTGTTATTCCCATCCCAGTTAATCATGTTAGGTCTTCACAGAAAGATGATGATCTATCTAAAGCAGAGACTGAGCAATTGTGAAGCTTGGTGGGCCAATTAAAGTGGTTGTGTTCTCAGACTAAGCGTGATGCTAGTTTTGATGTGCTGGAGTTAAGCACGATGATGAAACATCCAAAAGTTGAGAATATTTTAAGGGCAAATAAAACGTTGAAAAAAACTAAATGTGGAGAAATGTGTACATCCGTAGGTGACTGAAAGAACATGAAGCTAATAACTTTTAGTAATAAAAAGAACAAAGAACAAAGATAATTACAGCACAGGAACAGGCCCTTCGGCCCTCCAAGCCTGCGCCGATCCAGATCCTCTCTCTAAACATGTCGCCTATTTTCTAAGGTTCTGTATCTCTTTTCTTCCTGCCCATTCATGTATCTGTCTAGATACATCTTAAAAGACTCCATCGTGCCCGCGTCTACCACCTCCGCTGGCAACGCGTTCCAGGTGCCCACCACCCTCTGCGTAAAGAACTTTCCACGCATATCCCCCCTAAACATTTCCCCTTTCACTTTGAACTCGTGTCCTCTAGTAATTGAAACCCCCACTCTGGGAAAAAGCCTCTTGCTGTCCACCCTGTCTATACCTCTCATGATTTTGTACACCTCAATCAGGTCCCCCCTCAACCTCCGTCTTTCTAATGAAAATAATCCTAATCTACTCAACCTCTCTTCATAGCTAGCGCCCTCCATACCAGGCAACATTCTGGTGAACCTCCTCTGCACCCTCTCCAAAGCATCCACATCCTTTTGATAATGTGGCGACCAGAACTGTACGCAGTATTCCAAATGTGGCCGAACCAAAGTCCTATACAACTGTAACATGACCTGCCAACTCTTGTACTCAATGCCCCGTCCGATGAAGGAAAGCATGCCGTATGCCTTCTTGACCACTCTATTTACCTGCGTTGCCACCTTCAGGGAACAGTGGACCTGAACACCCAAATCTCTCTGGACATCAATTTTCCCCAGGACTTTTCCATTTACTGTATAGTTCACTCTTGAATTGGATCTTCCAAAATGCATCACCTCGCATTTGCCCTGATTGAACTCCATCTGCCATTTCTCTGCCCAACTCTCTAATCTATCTATATTCTCCTGTATTCTCTGACAGTCCCCTTCACTGTCTGCTACTCCACCAATCTTAGTGTCGTCTGCAAACTTGCTAATCAGTCCACCTATACTTTCCTCCAAATCATTAATGTATATCACAAACAACAGTGGTCCCAGCACGGATCCCTGTGGAACACCACTGGTCACACGTCTCCATTTTGAGAAACTCCCCTCTACTGCTACTCTCTGTCTCCTGTTGCCCAGCCAGTTCTTTATCCATCTAGCTAGTACACCTTGGACCCCAAGCGCCTTCACTTTCTCCATCAGCCTGCCATGGGGAACCTTATCAAACGCCTTACTGAAGTCCATGTATATGACATCGACAGCCCTTCCCTCATCAATCAACTTTGTCACTTCCTCAAAGAATTCTATTAAGTTGGTAAGACATGACCTTCCCTGCACAAAACCATGTTGCCTATCACTGATGAGCCCATTTTCTTCCAAATGGGAATAGATCCTATCCCTCAGTATCTTCTCCAGCAGCTTCCCTACCACTGACGTCAGGCTCACCGGTCTATAATTACCTGGATTTTCCCTGCTACCCTTCTTAAACAAGGGGACAACATTAGCAATTCTCCAGTCCTCCGGGACCTCACCCGTGTTTAAGGATGCTGCAAAGATATCTGTTAAGGCCCCAGCTATTTCCTCTCTCGCTTCCCTCAGTAACCTGGGATAGATCCCATCCGGACCTGGGGACTTGTCCACCTTAATGCCCTTTAGAATACCCAACACTTCCTCCCTCCTTATGCCGACTTGACCTAGAGTAATCACACATCTGTTCCTAACCTCAACATCCGTCATGTCCCTCTCCTCGGTGAATACTGATGCAAAGTACTCGTTTAGAATCTCACCCATTTTCTCTGAGTCCAAGCATAACATTCCTCCTTTGTCCTTTAGTGGGCCAATCCTTTCTCTAGTTACCCTCTTTCTCCTTATATATGAATAAAAGGCTTTGGGATTTTCCTTAACCCTGTTTGCTATAGATATTTCATGACCCCTTTTAGCCCTCTTAATTCCTCGTTTCAGATTGGTCCTACATTCCCGATATTCTTTCAAAGCTTCGTCTTTCATCAGCCGCCTACACCTTATGTATGCTTCCTTTTTCCTCTTAGCTAGTCTCACAATTTCACCTCATCCATGGTTCCCTAATCTTGCCATTTCTATCCCTCATTTTCACAGGAATATGTCTCTCCTGCACGCTAATCAACCTCTCTTTAAAAGCCTCCCACATATCACATGTGGATTTACCTTCAAACAGCTGCTCCCAATCTACATTTCCCAGCTCCTGCCGAATTTTGGTATAGTTGGCCTTCCCCCAATTTAGCACTCTTCCTTTAGGACCACTCTCGTCTTTGTCCATGAGTATTTTAAAGCTTACGGAATTGTGATCACTATTCCCAAAGTAGTCCCCTACTGAAACTTCAACAACCTGGCCGGGCTCATTCCCCAACACCAGATCCAGTATGGCCCCTTCCCGAGTTGGACTATTTACATACTGCTCTAGAAAACCTTCCTGGATGCTCCTTACAAATTCTGCTCCATCTGGACCTCTAACACTAAGCGAATCCCAGTCAATGTTGGGAAAATTAAAATCTCCTATCACCACCACCCTGTTGCTCCTACATCTTTCCATAATCTGTTTACATATTTGTACCTCTATCTCACGCTCGCTGTTGGGAGGCCTGTAGTACAGCCCCAACATTGTTACCGCACCCTTCCTATTTCTGAGTTCTGTCCATATTGCCTCACTGCTCGAGTCCTCCATAGTGCCCTCCTTAAGCACAGCTGTGATATCCTCTTTGACCAGTAATGCAACTCCTCCACCCCTTTTACCTCCCTCTCTATCCCGCCTGAAGCATCGATATCCTGGGATATTTAGTTGCCAATCATGCCCTTCCCTCAACCAAGTCTCAGTAATAGCAATAACATCATACTCCCAGGTACTAATCCAAGCCCTACGTTCATCTGCCTTACCTACTACACTTCTTGCATTAAAACAAATGCACCTCAGACCACCAGTCCCTTTATATTCATCATCTGCTCCCTGCCTGTTCTTCCCCTTAGTCACACTGACTTCATTATCTCGTTCCTTACAGGCTTTTGTTACTACCTCCTTACTGTCAACTGACCTCAATTGGTTCCCATCCCCCTGCCACATTAGTTTAAACCCTCCCCAACAGCGTTAGCAAAAGCACCTCCAAGGACATTGGTTCCAGTCCGGCCCAGGTGTAGACCGTCCAATTTGTAATAGTCCCACCTCCCCCAGAACCGGTCCCAATGTCCCAAAAATCTGAACCCCTCCTTCCTGCACCATCTCTCAAGCCACGCATTCATCCTGACTATTCTTTCATTTTTACTCTGACTATCACGTGGCACTGGTAGTAATCCTGAGATTACTACCTCTGAGGTCCTACTTTTTAACTTGGCTCCTAACTCCCTAAACTCTGCTTGTAGGACCTCATCCCGTTTTTTACCTATATCATTAGTGCCTATGTGCACAATGACAACTGGCTGTTCACCCTCCCCCTTTAGAATGTTCTGCAGCCGATCTGAGACATCCCTGACCCGTGCACCTGGGAGGCAACATACCATTCGGGAGCCTCGTTTTCGACCACAGAACCACCTATCTACTCCCCTTACAATCGAATCCCCTACGACTATAGCCCTTCCACTCTTTTTCCCGCCCTTCTGAACAGCAGAGCCAGCCACGGTGCCATGGACCTGGCTACTGCTGCCTTCCCCTGGTGAGCCATCTCCCCCAACAGTATCCAAAACGGTATACTTGTTTTGGAGGGAGATGACCGCAGGGGACTCCTGCGCTGCCTTCCTGCTCTTTCTCTGCCTTTTGGTCACCCATTCCCTTTCTCCCTCTGCGGTGTGACCAATTCACTAAACGTGCTATCCACGACCTCCTCAGCATCGCGCATGCTCCAAAGTGAGTCCATCCGCAGCTCGAGAGCCGTCATGCGGTCTAACAAGAGCTGCAGTTAGACACATTTCCTGCACATGAAGGAGTCAGGGACATCAGCCGTGTCCCTGAGCTCCCACATTGAGCAAGAGGAGCATGACACGGGTCTGAGATCTCCTGCCATTTTTAATCTTAAGCTTAACTTAGTTAAATGAAAAAGGAACGAAAAGTTTTTACCAATCACAATAAAACCAGAGAAATCGAAAAAGCCTTACCTTATAAACACCCCACCGAGTCCTTTTTTTTTTGGTTAGAGGAGGAGGGCGGGTGGGAGACACAACAAGTGTGGTGTCTCGGGTTCAGAAACCGCCCAAATATATAGTGTTTTACTTACCCAGCAGCCCTCTGGCCTCCGCCGAAAAACAAAAGGAAATTAAATTTACTTTCAAACTGACCTTCCCAGCTGCTCACTCGCTCACTCTCTGCTCCCGAAAAAGCTGCTGCAATGAAAGGAAAGTTATTTTAAACTGCCCAAATATATAGTGTTTTACTTACCCAGCAGCCCCCTGGCCTCCGCCGAAAAACAAAAGGAAATTAAATTTACTTTCAAACTGACCTTCCCAGCTGCTCACTCGCTCACTCTCTGCTCCCGAAAAAGCTGCTGCAATGAAAGGAAAGTTATTTTAAACCGCCCAAATATATAGTGTTTTACTTACCCAGCAGCCCCCTGGCCTCCGCCGAAAAACAAAAGGAAATTAAATTTACTTTCAAACTGACCTTCCCAGCTGCTCACTCGCTCACTCTCTGCTCCCGAAAAAGCTGCTGCAATGAAAGGAAAGTTATTTTAAACTGCCCAAATATATAGTGTTTTACTTACCCAGCAGCCCCCTGGCCTCCGCCGAAAAACAAAAGGAAATTAAATTTACTTTCAAACTGACCTTCCCAGCTGCTCACTCTCTGCTCCCGAAAAAGCTGCTGCAATGAAAGGAAAGTTATTTTAAACCGCCCAAATATATAGTGTTTTACTTACCCAGCAGCCCCCTGGCCTCCGCCGAAAAACAAAAGGAAATTAAATTTACTTTCAAACTGACCTTCCCAGCTGCTCACTCGCTCACTCTCTGCTCCCGAAAAAGCTGCTGCAATGAAAGGAAAGTTATTTTAAACTGCCCAAATATATAGTGTTTTACTTACCCAGCAGCCCCCTGGCCTCCGCCGAAAAACAAAAGGAAATTTAATTTACTTTCAAACTGACCTTCCCAGCTGCTCACTCGCTCACTCTCTGCTCCCGAAAAAGCTGCTGCAATGAAAGGAAAGTTATTTTAAACCGCCCAAATATATAGTGTTTTACTTACCCAGCAGCCCCCTGGCCTCCGCCGAAAAACAAAAGGAAATTAAATTTACTTTCAAACTGACCTTCCCAGCTGCTCACTCTCTGCTCCCGAAAAAGCTGCTGCAATGAAAGGAAAGTTATTTTAAACCGCCCAAATATATAGTGTTTTACTTACCCAGCAGCCCCCTGGCCTCCGCCGAAAAACAAAAGGAAATTTAATTTACTTTCAAACTGACCTTCCCAGCTGCTCACTCGCTCACTCTCTGCTCCCGAAAAAGCTGCTGCAATGAAAGGAAAGTTATTTTAAACTGCCCAAATATATAGTGTTTTACTTACCCAGCAGCCCCCTGGCCTCCGCCGAAAAACAAAAGGAAATTAAATTTACTTTCAAACTGACCTTCCCAGCTGCTCACTCGCTCACTCTCTGCTCCCGAAAAAGCTGCTGCAATGAAAGGAAAGTTATTTTAAACCGCCCAAATATATAGTGTTTTACTTACCCAGCAGCCCCCTGGCCGCCGCCGAAAAACAAAAGGAAATTAAATTTACTTTCAAACTGACCTTCCCAGCTGCTCACTCGCTCACTCTCTGCTCCCGAAAAAGCTGCTGCAATGAAAGGAAAGTTATTTTAAACTGCCCAAATATATAGTGTTTTACTTACCCAGCAGCCCCCTGGCCTCCGCCGAAAAACAAAAGGAAATTAAATTTACTTTCAAACTGACCTTCCCAGCTGCTCACTCTCTGCTCCCGAAAAAGCTGCTGCAATGAAAGGAAAGTTATTTTAAACCGCCCAAATATATAGTGTTTTACTTACCCAGCAGCCCCCTGGCCTCCGCCGAAAAACAAAAGGAAATTAAATTTACTTTCAAACTGACCTTCCCAGCTGCTCACTCGCTCACTCTCTGCTCCCGAAAAAGCTGCTGCAATGAAAGGAAAGTTATTTTAAACTGCCCAAATATATAGTGTTTTACTTACCCAGCAGCCCCCTGGCCTCCGCCGAAAAACAAAAGGAAATTTAATTTACTTTCAAACTGACCTTCCCAGCTGCTCACTCGCTCACTCTCTGCTCCCGAAAAAGCTGCTGCAATGAAAGGAAAGTTATTTTAAACCGCCCAAATATATAGTGTTTTACTTACCCAGCAGCCCCCTGGCCTCCGCCGAAAAACAAAAGGAAATTAAATTTACTTTCAAACTGACCTTCCCAGCTGCTCACTCTCTGCTCCCGAAAAAGCTGCTGCAATGAAAGGAAAGTTATTTTAAACCGCCCAAATATATAGTGTTTTACTTACCCAGCAGCCCCCTGGCCTCCGCCGAAAAACAAAAGGAAATTTAATTTACTTTCAAACTGACCTTCCCAGCTGCTCACTCGCTCACTCTCTGCTCCCGAAAAAGCTGCTGCAATGAAAGGAAAGTTATTTTAAACCGCCCAAATATATAGTGTTTTACTTACCCAGCAGCCCCCTGGCCTCCGCCGAAAAACAAAAGGAAATTAAATTTACTTTCAAACTGACCTTCCCAGCTGCTCACTCGCTCACTCTCTGCTCCCGAAAAAGCTGCTGCAATGAAAGGAAAGTTATTTTAAACCGCCCAAATATATAGTGTTTTACTTACCCAGCAGCCCCCTGGCCTCCGCCGAAAAACAAAAGGAAATTAAATTTACTTTCAAACTGACCTTCCCAGCTGCTCACTCGCTCACTCTCTGCTCCCGAAAAAGCTGCTGCAATGAAAGGAAAGTTATTTTAAACTGCCCAAATATATAGTGTTTTACTTACCCAGCAGCCCCCTGGCCTCCGCCGAAAAACAAAAGGAAATTAAATTTACTTTCAAACTGACCTTCCCAGCTGCTCACTCTCTGCTCCCGAAAAAGCTGCTGCAATGAAAGGAAAGTTATTTTAAACCGCCCAAATATATAGTGTTTTACTTACCCAGCAGCCCCCTGGCCTCCGCCGAAAAACAAAAGGAAATTAAATTTACTTTCAAACTGACCTTCCCAGCTGCTCACTCGCTCACTCTCTGCTCCCGAAAAAGCTGCTGCAATGAAAGGAAAGTTATTTTAAACTGCCCAAATATATAGTGTTTTACTTACCCAGCAGCCCCCTGGCCTCCGCCGAAAAACAAAAGGAAATTTAATTTACTTTCAAACTGACCTTCCCAGCTGCTCACTCGCTCACTCTCTGCTCCCGAAAAAGCTGCTGCAATGAAAGGAAAGTTATTTTAAACCGCCCAAATATATAGTGTTTTACTTACCCAGCAGCCCCCTGGCCTCCGCCGAAAAACAAAAGGAAATTAAATTTACTTTCAAACTGACCTTCCCAGCTGCTCACTCTCTGCTCCCGAAAAAGCTGCTGCAATGAAAGGAAAGTTATTTTAAACCGCCCAAATATATAGTGTTTTACTTACCCAGCAGCCCCCTGGCCTCCGCCGAAAAACAAAAGGAAATTTAATTTACTTTCAAACTGACCTTCCCAGCTGCTCACTCGCTCACTCTCTGCTCCCGAAAAAGCTGCTGCAATGAAAGGAAAGTTATTTTAAACCGCCCAAATATATAGTGTTTTACTTACCCAGCAGCCCCCTGGCCTCCGCCGAAAAACAAAAGGAAATTAAATTTACTTTCAAACTGACCTTCCCAGCTGCTCACTCGCTCACTCTCTGCTCCCGAAAAAGCTGCTGCAATGAAAGGAAAGTTATTTTAAACCGCCCAAATATATAGTGTTTTACTTACCCAGCAGCCCCCTGGCCTCCGCCGAAAAACAAAAGGAAATTAAATTTACTTTCAAACTGACCTTCCCAGCTGCTCACTCGCTCACTCTCTGCTCCCGAAAAAGCTGCTGCAATGAAAGGAAAGTTATTTTAAACTGCCCAAATATATAGTGTTTTACTTACCCAGCAGCCCCCTGGCCTCCGCCGAAAAACAAAAGGAAATTAAATTTACTTTCAAACTGACCTTCCCAGCTGCTCACTCTCTGCTCCCGAAAAAGCTGCTGCAATGAAAGGAAAGTTATTTTAAACCGCCCAAATATATAGTGTTTTACTTACCCAGCAGCCCCCTGGCCTCCGCCGAAAAACAAAAGGAAATTAAATTTACTTTCAAACTGACCTTCCCAGCTGCTCACTCGCTCACTCTCTGCTCCCGAAAAAGCTGCTGCAATGAAAGGAAAGTTATTTTAAACCGCCCAAATATATAGTGTTTTACTTACCCAGCAGCCCCCTGGCCTCCGCCGAAAAACAAAAGGAAATTAAATTTACTTTCAAACTGACCTTCCCAGCTGCTCACTCGCTCACTCTCTGCTCCCGAAAAAGCTGCTGCAATGAAAGGAAAGTTATTTTAAACCGCCCAAATATATAGTGTTTTACTTACCCAGCAGCCCCCTGGCCTCCGCCGAAAAACAAAAGGAAATTAAATTTACTTTCAAACTGACCTTCCCAGCTGCTCACTCTCTGCTCCCGAAAAAGCTGCTGCAATGAAAGGAAAGTTATTTTAAACCGCCCAAATATATAGTGTTTTACTTACCCAGCAGCCCCCTGGCCTCCGCCGAAAAACAAAAGGAAATTAAATTTACTTTCAAACTGACCTTCCCAGCTGCTCACTCGCTCACTCTCTGCTCCCGAAAAAGCTGCTGCAATGAAAGGAAAGTTATTTTAAACCGCCCAAATATATAGTGTTTTACTTACCCAGCAGCCCCCTGGCCTCCGCCGAAAAACAAAAGGAAATTAAATTTACTTTCAAACTGACCTTCCCAGCTGCTCACTCGCTCACTCTCTGCTCCCGAAAAAGCTGCTGCAATGAAAGGAAAGTTATTTTAAACCGCCCAAATATATAGTGTTTTACTTACCCAGCAGCCCCCTGGCCTCCGCCGAAAAACAAAAGGAAATTAAATTTACTTTCAAACTGACCTTCCCAGCTGCTCACTCTCTGCTCCCGAAAAAGCTGCTGCAATGAAAGGAAAGTTATTTTAAACCGCCCAAATATATAGTGTTTTACTTACCCAGCAGCCCCCTGGCCTCCGCCGAAAAACAAAAGGAAATTAAATTTACTTTCAAACTGACCTTCCCAGCTGCTCACTCGCTCACTCTCTGCTCCCGAAAAAGCTGCTGCAATGAAAGGAAAGTTATTTTAAACCGCCCAAATATATAGTGTTTTACTTACCCAGCAGTCCCCTGGCCTCCGCCGAAAAACAAAAGGAAATTAAATTTACTTTCAAACTGACCTTCCCAGCTGCTCACTCTCTGCTCCCGAAAAAGCTGCTGCAATGAAAGGAAAGTTATTTTAAACCGCCCAAATATATAGTGTTTTACTTACCCAGCAGCCCCCTGGCCTCCGCCGAAAAACAAAAGGAAATTAAATTTACTTTCAAACTGACCTTCCCAGCTGCTCACTCGCTCACTCTCTGCTCCCGAAAAAGCTGCTGCAATGAAAGGAAAGTTATTTTAAACCGCCCAAATATATAGTGTTTTACTTACCCAGCAGCCCCCTGGCCTCCGCCGAAAAACAAAAGGAAATTAAATTTACTTTCAAACTGACCTTCCCAGCTGCTCACTCGCTCACTCTCTGCTCCCGAAAAAGCTACTGCAATGAAAGGAAAGTTATTTTAAACCGCCCAAATATATAGTGTTTTACTTACCCAGCAGCCCCCTGGCCTCCGCCGAAAAACAAAAGGAAATTAAATTTACTTTCAAACTGACCTTCCCAGCTGCTCACTCGCTCACTCTCTGCTCCCGAAAAAGCTGCTGCAATGAAAGGAATGTTATTTTAAACCGCCCAAATATATAGTGTTTTACTTACCCAGCAGCCCCCTGGCCTCCGCCGAAAAACAAAAGGAAATTAAATTTACTTTCAAACTGACCTTCCCAGCTGCTCACTCTCTGCTCCCGAAAACGCTGCTGCAATGAAAGGAAAGTTATTTTAAACCGCCCAAATATATAGTGTTTTACTTACCCAGCAGCCCCCTGGCCTCTGCCGAAAAATAAAAGGAAATTAAATTTACTTTCAAACTGACCTTCCCAGCTGCTCACTCGCTCACTCTCTGCTCCCGAAAAAGCTGCTGCAATGAAAGGAAAGTTATTTTAAACCGCCCAAATATATAGTGTTTTACTTACCCAGCAGCCCCCTGGCCTCCGCCGAAAAACAAAAGGAAATTAAATTTACTTTCAAACTGACCTTCCCAGCTGCTCACTCGCTCACTCTCTGCTCCCGAAAAAGCTGCTGCAAATGCTTCACATGCTAACATTGCTGATGGGCATTCGAGTGCAGCTGGCTTCATAATATCTCTGATGGGTGAAAATGGGAAATGTTGTCCTTTAGCTTGGGAAACTAAGAAAATAAAATGGATCATTGAAAGCATGTTAGCTGCGGAAACACTGGGAATTGTGCAGGCAGTGGATATGGGGTTCTATTTGTCAAACATTTTGGGTGAAATTCTGAACAAGGAACATACTGAAGATAGGATACCCATTGAATGTTATGTTCTTTGTGGGATAATATACGCTCTATAAAAATTGTGAGTGAGAAAAGACTATGTATTGACCTTGCTGGATTGAAACAAATGCTGGAGAGAAAAGAAATCTCCAAACTTAAATGGGTAGATGTAGGTGATCAACTATCTGATTGTTTCACAAAAATAAATGCTAGTACAAGGAAATTGTTAGGGGGTGCTAGAAGAGGGGCATCTCACAATGTAATACTTTGTACTCAATATGGAATTTATTTTTGAGTTATTTTTGAAACGTTAATACCCTAACCCTAATATGGAATCTATTTTAAAATGTTGTTTGAGCATGTTAATCCAAGTTGTACAAGAAAGAAGGGAATCTGTTAATCTGTTAATTCTGTGTCAATGGTTTGATGATATGCAGGTGAAAGGTGTTAATTGGGGTCTGAGTTGAGCACTGAAAGCAGACACTCACTGAGACTGGTGGAGGGTTTGAGTGAGGAGCTCCATGTTTGTAATCATTTTATTCTGCACAATAAATATGAAACTGAGTAAATATAGGTTCCAGCATTATGCTGCCATAACAAGTTTTTTGGAATTTAACATTGGCTTCCTCCTGAGGTCCCCAGCATCACAAGTGCCAATCTTCAGCCAATTCGATTAACTCTACCTAATATCGAGAAATGGCTGAAGGCACTAGCTATAGCAATTGCTCGGGTCCTGATAACATCCCAACTGTTGTATTGAAGACTTGTACTCCAAAACTAGCCATGCCCCAAACCAAGCTGTTCCAGTACTTCTACAACACTGGCTTCTACCCGGCAATGTGGAAAACTGTCCCAGTATGCTGTGTCCACAAAAAGCAGGACAAATCCAATCTGGCCAATTACCACCCCATCAGTCTACTCTCAATCATAATCAAAGTGATGGAAGGTCTGGTTGACAGTGTTTTCAAATGGCATTTATTCACCAATAACCTGCTCACTGATGCTCAGTTTGGAGACAGTCAGGGGCTCCAGACATCACTACTGCCTGGGTCAAAGATGGACAAAAGAGCTGAATTCCAGAGGTGAGGTGAAAGTGACTGCTTTTGGCATTAAGACAGCATTTGACTGAGTGTGGCATCAAGGTTCATTAACAAAATTGAAGTCAGTGGGAATCGGGGAAAACTCTCCACTGGTTGGAATCATACTTTACACTAAGGAAGATGGTGCTAGTTCTTGGAGGCCAATCATCTCAGCCCCAGGACATGGCTTTTGGAGTTCCTCAGTCCAGTCATCGTCAGTGCTTCTTCAATGACTTTCCCTCCAACATAAGGTCAAAAATGGGAGGGTTCACTGGTGATTGCACAATGTTCGGTACCATCCGCATTTTCTCAGATACTGAAGGTAGGCTGTGCTCGCATGAAGCAAGACCAGCTTGGGCTGATAAGTGGCAAGTAACATTCACGCCACACAAGTGGCAGGCAATGCCGTCTCCAACAAGACAGAATCTAATAATCTCCCCTTGACATTGATCGGCATTGTCATCACTGAATTCCCCCACCATCAACATTCTGGGGGTTACCATTGACCAGAAACTTAACTGCACCGGCCATATAAATATCATGGTTGGAAGAGCAGATCAGAGACTGGGAATTTTGCAGCAAGTCATTCACCACCTTTCTCCCTAAAGGCTTCCCCCCATCTACAAGGCACAAGTCAGGAGTGTGATGGAATACTGTCCACTTGCCTGGATGAGTGCAGCTCCAACAACACTCAAGAAACTCGCCATCATCCAGGACAAAGCAGCACGTTTGATTGGCACCCATCCTCCTTAAGCATTCACTCCCTCCGCAATTTGCGCACAGTGGCGACGGCATGTACCATCTACAAATGAACTGCAACAACTCGCCAAGCCTCCTTCAACAGCACCTTCCAAACCCGTGACCTGTAACCATCTCAAAGAAAAAGTGCAGTACCCCCAACTGCAAGTTCCCCTCCTAGTCACAAAGCATCCTGACTTGAAAGTATATCACTGCTCCTTCACTGTTACTGGGTCAAAATCCTGGAACTCTCTAACAGCACTGTGGGAGTACTTACCCCCATGGACTGCAGCGGTTCAAGAAAGCAGCTCACTACTACCACCTTAAGGGCAATTAGAGATGAGCAATAAATGTTGGCTTTGCCAGTGATGTCACATCTCATGAAAAGAAACTGGCTAGGGGAACATTTGGAAAAGTTGAGTCTAGAGGTGTGATGGGCATGGTTGAGAGTCTTAGCAACATATCTAGTAAGCAGGAGCAAAAGTACGTAGTGTTACAGAGGTGAAGTGAACATGGTATTGGAAGCTCAACTCTGGCTCATGTAGGACACCAAAGATTTGCACAGTTTGGTTCAACTGGAGATCGTAGCTGGGAAGGAGAATGAAATCACTGCCCAAGATATGATTTTAAACCAGGGGCTGAAGATGATGGCTTCAGACTTTCACAGTTTAACTGAGGAAAATTATGGCTTATCCTAAAATGAATGTGGGACAAAACAAAGGCAGTGAAGGGTATACGAGACATGGTGGAGGAGTAAAGCAGGATCTAGTCAGTGTACATATTATCTTGTGTTTAAAAGAAGTAGCTAGTGAGATAGTTGATACATTAGTTTTAATTTTCCAAAATTCCCTAGATTCAGGGACGGTTCCGCTAGACTGGGAAATAGAGAATGTAACTCCTTTATTCAAAAAGGGAGGGAGGCAGAAAGCAGAAAACTGCAGGCCAGTTAGCTTAACATCTGTCTTAGGGAAAATGTTAGAAGCTATTATTAGAGATGTTATAGCAGGGCACTTAGAAAAATTCAAAGTAATCAGGCAGTCAACATGGTTTGGAGAGAGGGAAATCATGTTTAACCAATTTATTGGAGTTCTTTGAGGGCGTTACATGTGCTTTGGATGAAGAGGAACCAGTGGATGTATTGTACTTAGATTTCCAGAAGGCATTTGATAAGGTGCCACATCAAAGGTTAGTGCAAAAAATAAAAGCTCATGGTGTAGGGGATAACATATTTGGCATGGATAGAAGATCGGTTAGCTAACAGGAAACAGAGAATAGGCATAAATGGTTTTCTGGTTGGCAAGATGTAGGAAGCGGTGTGCCACAGGGATCTGTGCTAGGGCCTCAACTTTTTACAAATTATATTAATGACTTAGATGAGGGAACCAAAGGTATGGTTGCTAAATTTGCTGATGACACAAAGAAAGGTAGGAAAGTAGGTTGTGAAGAGGACATAAGGAGGCTACAATGGGATTATAGATAGGTTAAGTGAGTGGGCAAAAATCTGGCAGATGGAGTGTAATGTGGGAAAATGCAATGTTGTCCATTTTGGCAGGAAGAATAACAAAGAAGCATATTATCTAAATGGTGAGAGATTGCAGAGCTCTGAGATGCAGAGGAATCTGGGTGTCCTAGTGCATGAATCGCAAAAGGTTAATATGCAGGTACAGCACATAATTAGGAAAGCTAATAGAATGTTATTTATCGCGAGGGGAATTAAATACAAAAGTAGGGAGGTTATGCTTCAGCTCTACAGGGCATTGGTGAGACCACATCTGGAGTACTGTGTACAGTATTGGTCTCCTTATTTAAGGAAAGATGTAAATGAGTTGGAAGCAGTTCAAAGAATATTTGTACAAGGACAGAAAGGCCAGCAGTTTCAAGGAAACCACAAAGGTTTGACCTTTCTTAAGAGCAGCTTTTGAACCGGGGGAGACACTGTGTCTGGACATGTGACCATGTTCAGGAAAGTTCTTTTTTCACCCGGAACCCTTTAAAAAGCCTTTGAATTGGACAAAGGGCAGGTATTTGAAATCTTACTTTGAACTGCCTGGAGCAAGGGAGAAAAGACCCAGAAAAGTGTTACCCCTCTCTGTACAGAAGACTTGCAGCTCTTGAAAAGAAATCCTGCATTTGAAAGGTGGCAGAAATCCTGAAATCTGAAGAATTCTTCTACTGCTAGAGTGCTGCTTCAAAACCCAAGCATACCTATTGCTACACCCCTGATGGAAGACCTATGTGATGTCTGCTGCCGTTAAATTGACATGAACACCTACCCATCACAGACTGTTCATCAACGTCGCCTGGAGAGACTTGGAGTGGCATCTGACTATTTGACTCTGGGACACCTCACCATACCGAAAACATCCTACGAGAATGTGAACCTCAATTATTTTTGTTATTTCTTCTATTCCTAAGAAACAGCTGTAAATCAAAAATCCTTTCCCCAGTTTATCGGTTTCTTTTTGAATGTATGTGTGTGTGCATGAGGGTTAAGGCATTAAGAGCTATACGTATGTACATAATATATATGTAGGTTTATCTCAGTAGTTAAAACCTATTATTTATTTTCCAGTAAATTGTTAATGTTGGTGCTTAAAGAAAACTGGTTTGGTGTGCTGTATTCTGGGGGCGAAAAATGCAGTGTTTAATTTGGCTGTTCTTTGGTAGATGGGAAATTTTATTTAATATGCTATGACCTGTGGACTGGTGGAACTGAATTAACAGTGCATTGCTCCTGCCTTGGTCGTAACAATACAACAAAGAGTTAAATGATGATAATTCATCCCCGTTTGGTGGTATTGGTTAAAAGAGGAATGTCAGCTAGGAAACCTGGAGAAAACTTGCTAGTCAAATAGTGCTGTCCACCTGAGCCACCAGAATATGCAGATGAGGCCTTGGTTTAATATCTCATTCAAAGGGCAACACTTCTAACAATGGTTTATTCCCTCAGTCCTATACTGCAACTGTTCTTATAGATTATGTATTCAAGTCCTGATGTGGAAGTTGAACCCCTCAACCTTCTGACTCTAGTACAAGTTGCATTTTGGAACAAATATGACCTGTGTATTTAACAATTTGAAAGAATGAATGCATCTATGATAAATATTGTAATACTTTGAAATATAATTAAGGTAAGGCAGCTTTCACTGTACTACTTGAGTAGAACAATTATATAAGAACAAGTATGTTAATTACAACTGAATAACTGTCATTATCTAGTATTTGCATGTTATGAATCTTTTTGTTGGTCTATTCTAAAAGATTCCAATGAAGTAATGCACAATTTAACTTAAATATTGCTTTATTTGCCTTGTGTATGTTTTGTGAATTATATGCAGGTATTACCTTACAACATTCCATGTCTGAATACAATATTTTCTGATCTCACCTTGCTTTGTCTGACTAAATTATAAAATCCTTTAGAGTTCAACATTTGGATTTTATATCTGACTGTATTACCAAGTACAATTCTCTCTCGAAAGAAATATTGATGTACACTGTACTGCTGGACAGAAGCGTTTAAGCCAAGAACAGTATAATTTAAGGAAGAGCTTGTTCCAATATTCAAATAGTTAAACTCTGATATAAAGATTCAGCAAACGGTTGTATTTTGTTTAATATTTTAGGAATTTTTGAATAGAAATAGATTTGCTGAAAATATTAGAATTGTAGTACATATGTAGGAAAAGTTTAGGATGGAACTAAATCAATGCTTGTCATGAAAGGGGATTTCTGAGAGATATTAACACATCAAATGATTCACAGGTTGAATTGGAAGAGTTTGTGGAGACTGTCATAAGATGGAGTAGTGGGAATTTGAGATGGTCATGCATGGAATGTAGAAGGAGCTGGCTTGATGGCTGAATGACCTATTTTTCTGAATCAAGCTTGCTTATGTAACCTTTTTTAAATATAAAAGGAAATCTAAAGGCAGTGTAGCAGATGCCTCTTACATTCTGGCCAGTCCCAACTCCCCTCTGGCATTCTTTCGTCTTTTGCAAATCTCACTTACCACCTTTCAACTTTTACATCCATATCTCTTTCTATTGCACTAGAGAACCCCCCCCCCCCCCCCATGAGAAAAATGGTGACGTCTTCCCTCCTGTCTTTACTTAGCTGTTGACTATGCAGCTATTCGCCTTCCAACAACTTCTAATTGCACTTGACTTATCATCTCTAAATTCTGTCTACTATCCTCCCACAATCATGACCCTCAATTTAAGCTCTGCTATTGACATCTGCAGTCTCCACCTTGTTAGCACATAAGGCCTCACCATAATATCTCACAGGACTGGGACCAATTATCATCTTTTCCTCCATACATATCCCATATCCATTTGAAATTGCCGCACTCTCTTTCTACCCCTTGAGGAGAAAAAAAATTCCTAACCCTCTCAACACCGTTTCCAACTCCCTTTCCAATGGCTTCCCACACTGACTTGAAATCCTCACTGGTCAATACCAGAAGTAGTACAACACTGCCTCCTTCCACACTCTACACTCTCACCTTTTATTCTAGATTTGAAAAGCTCATTGACTTATTTGCTTCCAAAATTAAGGCCATCTTGCATGCCTGTCTCCTCTAAACACTTCTAACCTCTCCTCCAGACCCAGTCCCACTGCCATTACACTCTGCTGCTTATCCCCCATCTCCATTTTATTAGATTAATTTTCTGTATGGAACTGACTGCCTGTTCCTTCTATTGACTTCCAAGTTTCTCAACCCTATGCTTGCTGATGGTAACAACCCTTGGCTTCCTTCAGGCATTACCCCTCCCCTTTTTCAAACTGCGATTGTCATACTCAATAAAAAGGCCACCTCTGAGCCCTCAATTTTCACAGCCAGTGCTCTTGTCTTCAATCTGCTCTTTCTTTCCAAGGCACCTTAAAGTAACATTACCATCCACATGGTCATCTCTTCCATCAATCACCTTTGTATTTCCTCCATTCTGTTTTCAAGCATCAAGGCTCCTCAATCAATCTGAACAGTGAGTTGTGATTATAATTCACTCTGCTTCTGTCCTCCTTGACCCATCTGCTATTTCGAAACTGTTGACTACTGTCTTGCCACCATGTCTTGTCTGGTTCCACCTCTGTTACATTGCTGTGTCGTGATCCAACTCTTACTCGTCTTAAAGCAGTTGCTGATTCTGCTCAAACTGTTTCCCCTTATTGTACTTGCATAGTAAACCCTATTGTGCCACACTTGGTCTCCTATTAATCACCAAAATATTACCTCTCAGCAATATTATCCAGAAGAATGAGGATGGTTTTCACATTTGCACTGATGACACTGAACTATACTTCTACTCTACCACCCGTTGATCCCAAATTTGTTGCTATATCATTTAACTTCCTATCCAAAATCTAGTCCTGGACAAGCCATCATAACTTCATGTTCAATGTCTACCTTGTCACTATTAAGGCTTAGAGTTTAAAAGTTGAAGAGTTGCAACTATTTGCAGTAAAATTTGTGGGTTTTTCATCAGTTTCCCATGAAGCTGTCAGACTGATTTCACTTTCGATGTGGTTTTAAGCATCTATCCAGAATCAATTTTTGTTTTGTTCTAGTTTAAAAAAGAAATTCTAGCAGAGGTATTTAGGCAAAAGCAAAATATTGCAGCTGCTGAAAATCTGAAATAAAAACAGAAACTGCTGGATATTGTCAGCAGGTCAGGCACTACCCAAGAGACAGAGGCCAGAATTTTATGAGCCCTATAGGGAAGAGAGGCAGGTGTCGGGGAGTGGGACGATGCTATCAAATTGAGAGGGAAGGCAGGGGTGGTGCCTGTCGCCTTCCTGACACCATGGAATTTAATCTGGGGCGGGGAAGGCTAAAGACCCATCCGCCCAGAGTCCAGTTGAGGCCCTTAAGTGCCACTTAAGGACAGCTTCCCACCTCTGTACCCATTTCACTCACATCAGAGGGGCCAGCCACCACATGGAGAAACCTCCAGGTGAGATCAGGCCACCTCCTAGCGGTCTCGGGGTGGTGTTGGGGGGGAATGCCCTCCTTTGGGGCAATCCATGGTCCAAGGAGACCTCCCCCCACAGTGGTGTTGGCCACTATTGCGGCAACACTCCCTCTACCCTCGTCAATTCACCCTCCCCGGCAACCCGTCACCAGGAACTGCCTCACTGGCCCTTGGGACCGTGACCCCACTTACCTGGATCCCGGGGTCTCTGACATCTTCGTTACTGCAGGCCTCCAGCAGTGCCGGCAGTAGCCACCACTCCTGGTGGCGCTGCTGGTACTGTTGAGCTGCCGGTCCTCCGATTGGCCGGCAGCTCTGGGGACGGGAGTTCGTCCCTTAAAGGGACAGTGTTCCCGACAGCAAGCAGTTAATTGGCTGCTTGCCGTGGATTTCGGCTGTGGTTCCAAAACAGGACTGAGGCGGGGTACAATCTAGCCCCCAGAGTTAATGTTTCAGGTTGATGACCTTTCATCATATAGTCATAGAGAGTCATAGAGTTATACAGCATAGAAACAGACCCTTTGGCCCATCGTGTCTGTGCCGGCCATCAAGCACCTAACTATTCTAATTCCATTTTCCAGCATTTGGCCCGTAGCCTTGTATGCTATGGCATTTCAAGTGCTCATCGAAATACTTCTTAAATGTTGTGAGGGTTCCTGCCTCTACCACCTCTTCAGGCAGTGCGTTCCAGATTCCAACCATCCTCTGGATGAAATTTTTTTTCCTCAAATCCCCTCTAAACCTCCTGCTCCTTACCTTAAATCTATGCCCCCTGGTTACTGACTCCTCCGCTAAGGGAAAAAGTTTCTTCCTATCTAACCTATCAATGCCCCTCATAATTTTGTATACCTCAATCATATCTCCCCTCAGCCTTCTCTGCTCTAAGGAAAATTACCCTAGCCTTTTCAGTCTCTCTTCATAGCTGAAATGCTATGGCAACATCCTGGTGAATCTCCTCTGCATGCTCTCCAGTGCAATCACATCCTTCCTGTAGTGTGGTGCCCAGAACTATACACAGTACTCCAGCTGTGGCCCAGCTAGCATTTTATACAGCTCCATCATAACCTCCCGGCTCTTATATTCTATGCCTCAGCTAAGAAAGGAAAGTATCCCATCTGCTTTCCTAATCACCTTATCTACCTGTGCTGCTGCCTTCAGTGATCTATGGACAAGTACACCAAGGTCCCTCTGTACTTCCTAGGGTCCTACCATCCATTGTATATTCCCTTTCCTTGTTGGTCCTCCCAAAATGCATCACCTCACACTTCTCAGGATTAAATTCCATTTGCCACAGCTCCGCCCAACTTACCAGCCCATCTATGTCGTCCTGTAATCTAAGGCTTTCCTCCTCACTATTTACAACACCACCAATTTTCGTGTCGTGTCAGAACTGAGAAATGTTAGAAATGTAATAGGTTTTAAGCAAGTGAAAGGGGGAACGGTGGAAAAGGAACAATGCGAAGGTCTGTAATAAAAACAAGAAATTCTGGAAGTACTCAGCAGGTCTGGCAGCATCTGTGGAGAGAGAAGCAGAGTTAAGGTTTCAGGTCAGTGACCCTTCATCAGAATAATGGGAAGGTCTGTGATAGGGTGGAAGACAGAGAGATAAAGATGAAAGGGTTGGTGGTGCAAGGCCAAAGGGAATCGTAATGGGACAAGTAAAGAAGCAAAAGATGTATCTGGAGGAGGTGTGAATGGCAGAATGCCAAACAGCTCCTGTCCGAAAAGAGAAAGGAGAAAAAAAGAGTAAAACTGAAACCTGCAAAGAAAAAGGAAACAAAATGGGAACAGAGGTTATGGTTTGAAATTGTGGAACTCTGTGTTGAGTGCAGAAGTTTGTAAAGTGCCGAATTGAAAAATTAAGTGCTGTTCCTTGCGCTTACGTTGAGCTTCATTGGAAAACTGTAGGAGGTCGAGGACAGTTGGAGAATTAAAATAACAGGCGACCAGAAGCTCGGAGAAATGTTTGCAGACTGAACAGAGATGTTCTGCAAAGTGGTGACACAATTGGCATTTGGTCTCCCCAATGTAGAGCAGACTGCATAGACTAGTTTCCTTGCTCACAACCCTTTGAGAGAAGTAATTTCTCCTCATCTCTGTTTTAAATCTGCTACCCCTTATCCTAAAACTATGACCTCTCATTCTGGATTGCCCCGCCAGAGGAAACATCCTCTCCACGTTTAATTTGTCAATCCCCTTAATCATATAAACTCAATTAGATTTTCTCTCATTCTTCTAAACTCTAGAGAATAAAGGTCTAAACTGCTCAATGTCTCTTCATATGACAAACCTCTCATTTCTGGAATCAATCTAGTGAACCTCCTCTGAACTGCCTCCAATTCAACTACATCCCACCTCAAGTAATGGGACCAAAACTGTACGCAGTACTCCAGGTGCGGTCTTAATAATGCCTTGTACAGTTTCAGCAACACTTCCCTACTTTTATATTCTATTCCTTTAGCAATAAATGCCAAAATTCCATTTGCCTTCCTTATTAACTGCTGTACCTGCATCCTAATTTTCTGTGATTCATGCACGAGGACAGCCAGATCCCTCTGCACCGAAGCACCCTGAAGTTGCTCTCCATTTAGATGATAATTTGCCTTTCTATTCTTCCGACCAAAATGGATATCCTCACACTTATCCACGTTAAACTTCATCTGCCAAATTTTGGCCCATTTACCCTTACCTATCCAAAACCATTTGTAAATTTTTGATTTCTTTATTGCAACTTACTATCCCACCTATTTTGGTGTCACCAGCAAATTTGGCTATAGTACCTTCTATCCCTACATCCAAGTAATTAATATGGATTGTAAATAGTTGGGGCTCGAGGACCGAACCCTGTGGCACCCCACTAGTTACATCTTGCTAACCAGAAAAGGACCCATTTATCCTGACTCTGTTTTCTGTTGGTTAGCCAATCCTCTATCCAAGCTAATAAGTTACCCCTAACCCCATGTGATCTTACCTTGTATATTAACCTTTTTTGCGGCACCTTATCAAATGCCTTCTGGAAGTCCAGATATACTACATCTACAGGATCCCCATTATTCACTTTATTTGTTAAATCTTCGAAGAACTCTAGCAAATTAGTCAAACACAATTTACCCTTCATAAAACCATGCTGACTCTGATGGATTGCGTTTTGACTTTCTAAATGTCCTGTTATTAGTTCCTTAATAATGGATTCTAACAATTTCCCAATGACAGATGATAAACTAACTGGTCTAGTTTCCTACTTTCTGCCTCCCTCCCTTTTTGAATAAGGGCATTATATCAGCATTTTTCCAATCCACTGGAACCTTCCCTGCATCCGGGGAATTTTTGGAATATTATAACCAATGAATCCACTATCTCTGCTGCCACTTCCTTTAAGACCCTAGGATGTAAGCCATTAGGCCCTGGGGAGTTGTTTGCCTTCAATCCCAATAGTTTGCTCAGTACTTTTTCCCTAGTGATGATGATTGTTCTAAGTTCCTCCCTTTCTATAACCTCTGCATTACCTGTTACTATTGGGAAGGTACTAATGTCCTCCACCATGAAAACTGAGGCAAAATACTGATTTAGTGTCTCTGCCATTTCTATGTTCCCCTCTATCAACTCCCCAGTCACATCCTCCAAGGGACTAACATTCACTTTTGCTACTGTCTTCCCTTTTATATACTTATAGGAGCTTTTGCTATCCGTTTTTATATGTTGCACTAGTTTTCTTTAATAATTTACCTTTGCTCTTTTTATTTTTTAGTAACCCTTTGTTGATCTTTAAAAGTTTCCCAATCTTCCAGCCTGTCTTTATATTATCCTTTATATTGTTTTTGTCCTTATATTATCCTTAACTTTCTTGCTTAGCCATGGATTTGTTTTCCCCCCTTACAATCTTTCTTCCTCTCTGGAATATATTTTAGTTGGGAGGAACTGAATATCTCAAACATCTGCCACTACTCATCAACTGTCCGACCTTTTAGTCTTCCTGCCCAGTCCATGAGGGCCAAATCTGTCCACATGCCTATGTAATTACCTTTGTTTAACTCCAGAACGCTAGCGTGGGACTCCAGTTTCTCGCCCTCAAACTGAATTTGAAATTCTAGCATGCTATGATCACTCTTCCCCAGAGGATCCTTAACTTTGAGAACATTAATTAGGTGGTGGCGTAGTGGTATTATCACTGGACTAGTAACCCAGAGACCCAAGGTATTTCTCTGGGGACATGGGTTCAAATCCCACCACAGCAGAAGGTGGAATTTGAATTTAATTAATAAATCTGGAATTAAAAGCTAGTCTAATGGCCATGAAACCATTGTCGATTGTTGTAAAAACCCATCTGGTTCACTAATGTCCTTTAGGGAAGGAAATCTGCTGTCCTTACCTGGTCTAGCCTACATGTGACTCCAGACCCACAGCAATGTTGTTAACTCTTACATGCCCTCTGAAATGGCCTAGCAAGCCACTCAGTTGTACCTAACCACTACGAAGTCAATAAAAAGGAATGAAACCAGACGGACCACCCGGCATCGACCTAGGCACTGGAAACGACTACGGCAAACCCAGCCCTGTCGACCCTGCAAAGTCCTCCTTACTAACATCTGGGGGCTTGTGCCAAAGTTGGGGGAGCTGTCCCACAGAATAGTCGAGCAACAGCCTGACACAGTCATACTCACGGAATCATACCTTACAGACAATGTCCCAGACGCTGCCATCACCATCCCTGGGTATGTCCTGTCCCACCGGCAGGACAGACCCACCAGAGGAGGTGGCACAGTGGTATACAGTAGGGAGGGAGTTGCCCTGGGAGTCCTCAGCATCGACTCTGGACCCCATGAAGTCTCATGGCATCAGGTCAAACATGGGCAAGGTAACCTCCTGCTGATTACCACCTACCGTCCTCCCTCAGCTGATGAGTCAGTACTCCACCATGTTGAACACCACTGAGGGTGGCGAGGGCAAAAAATGTACTCTGGATGGGGGACTTCAATGTCCATCACCAAGAGTGGCTCGATAGCACCACTACTGACCGAGCTGGCCGAGTCCTAAAGGACATAGCTGCTAGACTGGGTCTGCGGCAGGTGGTGGGGGAACCAACACGAGGGAAAAACATACTTGACCTCATCCTCACCAATCTGCCTGCTGCAGATGCTTCTGTCCATGCCTGTATTGGTAGGAGTGATCACCGCACAGTCCTTGTGGAGACGAAGTCCCGCCTTCACATTGAGGATACCGTCCATCATGTTATGTGGCACTATCACCGTGCTAAATGGGATAGATTTCGAACAGATCTAGCAATGCAAAACTGGGCATCCATGAGGCGCTGTGGGCCATCAGCAGCAGCAGAATTTTACTCAACCACAATCAATAACCTCATGGCCCAGCATATCCCCCACTCTACCATTACCATCAAGCCAGGAGACCGACCCTGGTTCAATGAAGAGTGCAGAAGGGCAGACACCATCCTGACTTGGAACTATATCGCCGTTCCTTCACTGTCACTGGGTCAAAATCCTGGAACTCCCTTCCGATCAGCACTGCGGCTATACCTACCCCAAATGGACTGCAGCGGTTCAAGAAGGCAGCTCACCACCACCACCTCAAGGGCAATTAGGGATGGGCAATAAATGCTGGCCTGGCCAGCGACGCCCGCATCCCATGAATTAATTTTACCCACTTCATTACATAATACCAGATCTAGAATAACCTGTTCCCTGGTTGGTTCCACATGTTGCTCCAAAAAATAATGTCTAATACATTCAATGAACTCTCCCTCGAGGCTACCCTTGCCAATTTGATTAATCCAGTCTATATGCATATTAAAATCACTCATGATTATTGCCATACCTTTCTTACAAGCCCCCAGTAGTTCCTGGTTTATATTGTGCTCCACTGTAGAACTACGGTTTGGGGACCTATAGATTACTCCCACCAGGGATTTCTTTCCCTTGCTATTTCTTATTTCTACCCAAACTGATTCTACGTCTTGATCTCCAGTGCCTATATCATTTCTCACTACAGCATTGATCTCTTCCTTTACTAACAAAGCTACAACACCTCCTTTTCCTTCCTGCCTATCCTTCCAAAATATTGAATACCCTTGGATATTCAATTCCCAAACCTGGTTTCCCTGCAACCGCGTCTCAGTAATCGCCACTAAGTCATACCCATTTATCTCTATTTGTGCTGTTAACTCATTAATTTTATTCCGAATGCTTCATGCATTCAAATACAAAACCTTTTGAGTTTGTTCGATTATCAAATTTCCCTACTCTTGTACGATTCCTTGGTGCAATATGACGTTCACACGTTCTGTCCCTATCTTTTATTTTCTGGTAACAATCAGCCTCATCACTAACCTGCACTCCTACCTTCTCTTTTAACTTTGACTTTCTAATTTTCCATGCAACTGAACCCTCTCCCCGCCCGCCGCCCCCCCCCCCCCCCACTATTTAGTTTAAAGCACTATCTACAGACCTAGTTATGCGATTCGCCAGGGCTCTGGTCCCATCATGATTCAGGTGAAGCCCGTCCCATCGGAACAGCTCCCTCCTTCCCCAGTCCTGGTCCCAATGCCCCATGAATTCGAACCCATTTCTCCCACACCAATCTTTGAGCCACGCATTTACCTCTTTTATCTTCTTGACCCTGTGCCAATTAGCTTGTGGCTCAGGTAGTAATCCAGAGATTATTACCTTTTTGGTTCTGCTTTTTAATTTAGCCCCCAGCAGCTCATATTCCCTCAGCAGAACCTCTATCCTTGTTCTGCTTATATCGTTGGTACCTATGTGGACCATGACAACTGGATCTTTCCCTTCCCACTCTAAGTTCCTTTGCAGCCCGGATGAGATAACCTGAATCCTGGCACCAGGTAGGCAGCACAGCCTTCGAGACTCTCGATCCTGGCCACGGAGAACAGTGTATATGCCCCTAACTATACTATCCCCAATTTTGACTACATTTCTCTTTTCTCCCCCCACTTAAATGGCTCCCTGTACCACAGTGCTATAGTCAGTTTGCTCATCCTCCCTCCAGTCCCTGCTCTCGTCCACACAGGGAGCAAGAATCTCAAACCTGTTTGACAAGGACAAGAACTGAGGCCCCTGCAACACTACCTCCTGGATCCCTCTACCTGCCTCACTATTAGTCACATCCTCCTGTCCCTGACCACTGGCCAAATTCAAGGTAGTTAATCTAAGGGGTGTGACTGTCTCCTGAAACACAGTGTCCAGGTAACTTTCCCCCTCCCTGATGTGTCGCATTGTCCGAAGCTCAGACTCCAGCTCATCAACTCTGAGCAGGAGTTCCTCGAGCAGCCAACACTTGCTATGGATGTGGTCACTAGGAACCACAATGGGGTCTACCAGTTTCCATATCATGCAGGTACAACACATCACCTGACCCTGCATCTCTATTTTATTTAATTAAATTTTAATATTTTAAATTTCCGACTGGCCTTTAGTTTTTAATCTGTAAAATACTTCTCCTGTTCACCTTTAATCTGAAATCAACAAATAGGTAATTCAACTAGCAGTTACTTACCAACCAATGAACTTACGGTTTTCCTGTGATGTCACTTTGTTTTTTTTCCTCTCTGTTTTTACTCCCTTAAAATACCCCCTCTCTCTCTCTCTGTCTCTCTGGTCTTCGACTCTCTCTTCCTTTTGACACGCTTTTTAAAGCTCTGCTCCCGCTGTGTTTTTTCTCTCTCTCTCTGGTCCTATGTCCATATGATCCAATGTTCAGCCATTCCTATGTGTTGGCCTGGTGAATCATTAAGATCTGCTTCCCTGAGAAAAGCTGCAAGAAGAGTAAGAGTTACTTTCAAAACCTCCAAATAAACTTGAAAGGTAGAGTTTTGAAACAGCCCTGTTCACCTATACATGATGGTAATGGAAGAAGGAAGAGGTGGTTGAATGAGGGGAGAGCAATAATGGTCATCTTAGGGTTTACCATTTAGAAAAGCCTTACTCTTTCTTCCTGTAAGATGACATAGGTATCTGGAAATTTATATCAAAGAATGCAAACTAAGTCACTATGGACCCCAGAGCTGCTGCTTTAAGAATGGAGATGCAAATCAGACTTATAACTAGAATGTAATGTGTATTTGAAAGGATTCAAAATGGTCACATCTGCAGTGAAGAGGAAAGTGTGAATTTGCATGTAACAGTGAGAGGTCATGACTAAATTCATAGATCAAAGTAGAGTTTACATTTCAGGTCTGTCATGCTGGTTGACCTGCTGAGTATTTC
This sequence comes from Heterodontus francisci, assembly GCF_036365525.1. Lineage (NCBI taxonomy): Eukaryota > Metazoa > Chordata > Chondrichthyes > Heterodontiformes > Heterodontidae > Heterodontus > Heterodontus francisci. The sequence continues at coordinate 65,866,335 of NC_090390.1, forward strand.
AGCATTTTCTGTTTTTGTTTATAATTTCATTGTTGAGTTTTAGACTCAGGACATACAAGACAGACAATAATAGAAAGAATATGTGTGTTTTCCTCTGTATGTTAAATATTTGATAAAAAGTTGTTGTATTATTGTGACAGTTTCATAAGAATTTTTCTTCAAGACTGAACCAGAGTTGTATCTCTACCGAGAGCCACAGAAATTTCTGCAGGAAAATCAACTCTGGTACAAGATACTGGAAAAGTTTTGCACCAAAGGATAGTTTACAAATTTCACTTGAAATTCCAAAATGAGTTCTAGTTAGAGACAAAAATACATCTTTTCTTGGACAGAATGTGAAATTGAAAATGTTTGAAAGTTGAAAGTAGAGGAGAGAACAAAGAGAAGTTGACAATTGTGAAGTGTGATACGTGAAAGGCCCATATAAACATCTGCAAAAAGCTTACCCTGTTATGGATTTTGAAAGTAACTTATTTGCTTGCAGAATGAAGATCAGAAATTCTCTTGAGAATTCATTGGTAGCTGCTCCCGCATTGAGGAAAATCTTGTCAGATTGAAGCACAGGCAAGACATCTTTGTGTGAAGTGAAACCAGAATAATAAATTACATGTGTCCCTTTCTAAGATCTGTTGCATTTAATTCTTAACAATAACTTGAAACTGAAAATAGATAAATAGGGATGAGAAACCACGAAAGCACAAATGTACATATTAGAATAAATAGAAAGCAAGAGATGATGACTTCAGCTTTTATACTCTAAGTATCCTTTCTTGGATTAACAAGTGACTCCTCATATGACCTGAAACAATTACATATGGGCCAGGATTTTCGTTACGGGATCAGGAACTCAATGCCTGAAATATTTCCAGGTTCCGACCCCGTGCAGTGTCAGTGTCATTGACCCGACTTGATCTTCAAATGGGAATCACTTAATTGGCCTACTGGTGAGTCTGGTGCGCAATTAGAGGCCCCAGAAGTGACTGGAGGTGGAAACAGGTCACTGAGGGAAATTTTAAAAGGCAGGCGGCAGTCATGACTGGCTTGCCATTGTCTTTAATGATGCAGAACCAGGAAGATCAGAAGGCCTCTGTGGGCATGCATCTGCGGGTAGTACCCTGTTTCTCTGATGTCTCCCTGGAGGCACTCATTGATGGAGTTTCACAGAGGAGGGAGCTGTTCTTCTCCGGCCTCAGGAAGAAGAAATCAGCCCAGCAAGACCAAGAGGGCGTGAATGGTGGTGCCCATGGAGATCAACAGCCAGGGCCTCATGAGAAGGGCCTGGGTCCAGTGTCGAAATAAGTTCAATGACCTCTTGCGGTCTGGTAAGGTGAGTGGCCAACAGCATCCTGTCCATTGGGCACCAACTCTCTAAGCACTAGAATGCATACGAACTGACCTCACATATTGTCCATAGTTCTCCCTCACATTGTCGGAGTTAGTCAATGGTCGTTACACTGAGATGCAGGCACCCTCACATATGGGGCACCATTAAGATGGGGACATCACTAAGGGGAATATCAGCTCTCATGTATGTCATGCTGGAAGAGATGAGGGAGGGCAGCCTACTTATGAATCTTTCTCCTCTCATCCTGGCAATGGAGGAGTCCATGCAGTGTTTGTGTTCCATCATGTCCCAGGGACTCGATCGCATGAACTCCTCTATTGAGAAATTGGGCAACCTCTTGGAGAGCCAAATGCAGCACTACTCAGAGGCTGTAGGAGCAGCACGCTGATGTGCACAAAGAGTAAAGCTGATGGTGCAAAGGTGCTTGGAATGCATAATAGCTGCATCCCAGTCGGTGGCTGCATCCACCATTCAAGAGTGCCAGAAAAGAGCTGAGACAGTCCTAGTGGCAGACGAAGGTGGCACCCTCAGTGGGCACCAGCGTCACCCTTTGGCCCCTCACCCCCTCTGACTCAGGACCATCTTGGTGCCAGGGCCCTGTGACAGAGGCAGCCCCTGCTATGACACAGGCACGGCAGCCTGTAGAAGAGCTCCCAAGGGCACCTCCAAACGAGGACGGAAGCCACGGCATATCAGCAGGTGGCAGAGCGGAGGGAACAGTCTGCCTCCACCTCATTCTCTGCCAGAGGGGGAGCTCCCTGTAGAAGTGAATGCTGTGTTGAATTCACTTAAGGGGTCACCTGGGTGCTATTGTCTACATCTGTCTGTTATAATTTCTTCATTTCACCATTCTGACATGTGTGTTGTTAATGTCTCATCTCAAAAGGGTGACATAACATTGTGGGGATGTGGGGCCCGGTGGTGGGGATGTGGGGCCCTGAGATTGCTATGGTGCTGTGTGGCCATGCCTTTTGATGTTGGACAATGTTGGTGTAGGAACCCTCCATCTGCATGCTTATGGCTGCCAATGGGATCGCACAGTTAAGGGTCATAACAGTAAAATAGCTCTCTATGGTGAACGATGAGTTTAGGGGCCTTCAGCCGCAAGTGGTCGGGGACAATCAGGTGCAGTGCTACTCAATCAGTATCGCCCTTGCTGCCATGCCAGTCTGCAGTTCACCCTGAGCTCTGAGACGACATTGACGGATGTCTGTCGCTGCCTGGTGGCCAGCCACCTCTTGAGTGAACCCCACTTCCTCCTCTTCCAAGGTGGAATGGCGTTCCAGCTTCTCCTCCTTCATCCATCTCCAGGCCTCTTTCCAGTATCATCTTGTGCAGGGTGAAGCAGATAACCATGATACAGGACACTCTGGCTGGCTCATACTGGAGGACACCACCTGACCGGTCAAGGCAACAGAAGCACATCTTCAGGAGGTCAATGGTCTGTTCAATGCAGGTTCGTGTTAGGAGATGGCTTTGGTTGTAGCGCCCCTCTCCTTCCATGTGTGGGTTTCAAAGCCACCTACTTAAGGAATAATCCTTATCCCCAGCGGCCTCCCAAGGAGTCTGGATGTTGGCCTGAGGTGGTGCGGGACTCTCACAGGGTAAAGGAGTTATGACAGCTGCCTGGGAACTGGACGCAGACCTACAAGATTCACTTCCTATGGCTGTCGACCAGCTGCACAGAGGAATCTGACTGGTTGGTGTGTCAGTGCCTTGATGGCTAATTGGGTGCAATCGATGACCCCCTGGACCTGAGGCAGTTCATCGATGGCAGCAAAGCACAAAGCCCTCTGTGCCTGTGCTGGCCCATTTGTGTCAAAGTGGATGCAGACTCACACCCTCAGGAATATGGCATCCATGATCTGCCTGCTGTCTGATGGGCTGCTGATTGTGAGTTACCACCTAGGTCCATAGCTGATCACTGGAATGACCTGGTTGCACAGAAATGCAGGGTGCCCATGACTTTGGCGGCTGCAGGTAGGGGACTGCCATGGCGACCGTGAGGCCTTTGTGATCAGAACACAAATGTCCGCGACCATCCGCCTGGATAGGCGCAGCCTCTTTCAGCACTGGCGCTCTGCAATTTGCAGGTCGCTGACTCTTGGACGGTAGACCCGATGTCTACTTTTAGTGGCTTCTTCCCCTTGCAGCACCCCCCGTGCTACCTTGGCCTCCTGCTGTCTGGAAGGTTCCATCTGCTGAAACTCATCCTGGCTCCTCTGTCCAATGTCAATGTTTCCATCTGACCTCCTTCAGCTGGGCTTTGTGCATTCACCAGATTGTCCCCTGCCAACCCGGCTGCCCAAGCGATGATGCCAGCGGCCTCACATCCCTCTCCACTCGCCACTTAGAAAAGCACGTCTTGCAGCTTCAGCAATGGCTACTCTGTGGCACTTTTGGAGCAGCTGAGCTTTATTTTGTGCCTCTGCAGTATGTAAACCAGCCCTTCCCAAAGCCCTTATTGCCCCCTGCAGTGTTCATGACTTGTACACCTTGCTGTGTTCCCCACATGACATTTCCCATGTTTCTCTCCTTTGAAAATTGTAAGCTGCTGCTGACAAGCCTGTAATGAGCTCCACAATAAGCTCAAGAAACTTAATTGGAGGCGGCGGGGTTGTCAAACCCTCCCTCCCTTTAAAAATGGCTTTGTGTTCCAGAGGCGGCAGGATCTAGTGCCGACTTCGACAACACGATCTTCAAATTCTGTCCATACCCACTCCCACCTTTAGCGGGCTTTAAAAATTCGGTCCATGATGTCTAAACTTATTTATATAGCTACCATTTTGTATTGCATCATAAGAGAACTTGAAACAGTTCACATTAATGTTTGTGCAATTGAGAATGTGTCACTGCACATTGGTCATCGAGGCCCTCTAGTGGCTAAAAGGTTTCACCCATGGGAGTATTTTCAAATCCTGAACCAATAAACAATTTTGTTTTAAAAGTAGCTCAAGAAGTCTTTATCCTCTTATTAACATGGCACACCCTTTACATTCAGCTGGCAATATCTAACTTTCTCAGTCACATTTTTATCAACAACCACAATGCAAAGAACTGTCTTGTTCTCAGGTCCCTCAACCATACCTGCTGTAATTTGCATCGTGTGAGAATAGTTTCCCTCATGGTGAGATCCTGATCTAAAATATATTATGTGAACAAACTGGGAGCAACATAGCTTCATATGTCCTCAGGACATCCTAAAGTACTTCACAGCGAATGAAGTACCTTTGAAGCGTTTTAATGTAGAGAAGTTGCAAAGTGGAGCCCAGGCAGTTGTCAGGGATTGGAAGCAATATTGTGCAGCCATGGCTGCTTGGCTTCCCTGTGCTTCTTCCAGCAGCTGGTAAGAGGGCGGTTAATAGACACAGACCAGTCATCCAGTCTCTCCTCTAGAATT
>NC_090390.1:65874152-65876652 GCF_036365525.1 Heterodontus francisci
TTCTCCCCCCTCTCTCTCCCCCCTCTCTCTCCCCCCCTCTCCTCCCCCCCTCTCTCTCTCCCCCTCTCACCTCCCCTCTCTCTCTCCCCCTCTCTCCTCCCTCTCTCTCTCTCCCCCCTCTCTCTTCCCCTCTCTCTCCCCTCTCTCTCTCTTCCCTCTCTCTCCCCCCCCCCACTCTCCCCCTCCTCTCTCCCCTCTCCCCCCCTCCTCTCTCCCCTCTCTCCCCCCTCCTCTCCCCTCACACCCCCACTCCCCCCTCCTCTCCCCCTCTCCCCCCCCTCTCTCCCCCCCCCTCTCCCCCCCCTCCCCTCTCTCCCCCCCCTCTCCCCCCCCTCTCCCCCCCCTCTCCCCCCCTCTCCCCCCCCTCTCACCCCCTCCCCCCTCTCCCCCCTCTCCCCCCCTCTCTCCCCCCTCTCCCCCCTCTCCCCCCCCTCTCCCCCCTCTCCCCCCCCTCTCTCCCCCCTCTCTCCCCCCACTCTCCCCCCCCTCCCCCCCTCTCTCCCCCCCCTCTCTCCCCCCCCTCTCTCCCCCCCTCTCCCCCCCTCTCTCTCCCCCCCTCTCCCCCCCCTCTCCCCCCCTCTCCCCCCTCTCCCCCCTCTCTCTCCCCCTCTCTCTCCCCCTCTCTCCCCCCTCTCTCTCCCCTCTCTCTCCCCCCTCTCTCCCTCCTCCCCCCCCTCTCTCCCCCCTCTCTCCCCCCCTCTCTCCCCCCCCTCTCTCCCCCCCTCTCTCCCCCCCTCTCTCCCCCCCCTCTCTCCCCCCTCTCTCTCCCCCCTCTCTCCCCCTCTCTCTCCCCCCCTCTCCCCCCTCTCTCTCCCCCCTCTCTCTCCCCCCTCTCTCCCCCCCTCTGCCCCCTCTTCCCCCCCTTCCCCCCTCTCTCCCCCTCTCCCCCCCTCTCTCCCCCCCCTCTCTCCCCCTCTCTCCCCCCCCTCTCTCCCCCCCCTCTCCCCCCCCTCTCTCCCCCCCTCTCTCCCCCCTCTCTCCCCCCCCTCTCTCCCCCCTCTCCCCCCCTCTCTCCCCCCTCTCTCCCCCCCCTCTCTCTCCCCCCTCTCCCCCCCCTCTCTCCCCCTCCTCCCCCTCTCTCCCCCCCTCTCTCTCCCCCCTCTCTGTCCCCCTCTCTGTCCCCCTCTCTGTCCCCCTCTCTGTCCCCCCCTCTCTCCCCCCTCTCTCCCCCCTCTCCCCCCCTCTCTCCCCCCTCTCTCCCCCCCTCTCCCCCCCCTCTCCCCCCCTCTCTCCCCCCCTCTCCCCCCCTCTCCCCCCCTCTCCCCCTCTCTCCCCCACCTCTCCCCCCACCTCCCCCCCTCTCACCCCCCCTCTCCCCCCCTCTCCCTCCCACCCCCCCCCCACTCTCTCCCCCCCCTCCCACTCTCCCCCCCCACCCCCTCTCTCCCCCCCCCTCTCCCCACTCTCTCCCCCCACCCCCCTCTCCCCCCCCTCTCTCCCCCCTCCCCCCCTCTCTCCCCCCTCTCACCCCCCCTCTCCCCCCCCTCTCTCCCCCCCCTCTCTCCCCCCCTCTCCCCCCCTCTCTCCCCCCCCTCTCTCCCCCCCTCTCTCCCCCCCCTCTCTCCCCCCCTCTCTCCCCCCCCTCACACCCCCCCCACTCCCCCCCCTCTCCCCCCCTCACCCCCCCCACTCCCCCCCCTCTCACCCCCCCCTCTCTCCCCCCCACACTCCCCCACCCCCCCACACTCCCCCCCACTCTCCCCCCCTCTCCCCCCCCTCTCCCCCCCTCTCACCCCCTCCCCCACTCTCCCCCCCACACCCCCCCCTCTCTCCCCCCTCACCCCCACACTCCCCCTCTCTCCCCACTCTCCCCCCCCACACCCCCCTCACTCCCCCCCTCTCTCCCCCCACTCTCCCCCCCCTCCCCCCCTCTCTCCCCCCTCTCCCCCCTCACCCCTCCCCCTCTCCCCCCCCTCTCTCCCCCCCCCCTCTCTCCCCCCCTCTCTCCCCCCACTCCCCCCCTCTCCCCCCCCTCTCCCCCCCTCACACCCCCCCACTCTCCCCCCCACTCTCCCCCCCCTCTCACCCCCCCTACTCACCCCCCCTCTCTCCCCCCCTCTCCCCCTCTCACCCCCCCTCTCTCCCCTCCCTCTCCCCTCCCTCTCCCCTCCCTCTCCCCTCTCTCTCCCCCTCTCTCTCCCCCTCTCTCTCCCCCTCTCTCTCCCCCTCTCTCTCCCCTCTCTCTCCCCCTCTCTCTCCCCCCTCTCTCCCCCCCTCTCTCCCCCTCTCTCTCCCCCTCTCTCTCCCCCTCTCTCTCCCCCCTCTCTCCCCCTCTCTCTCCCCCTCTCTCTCCCCCTCTCTCTCCCCCTCTCTCTCCCCCTCTCTCTCCCCCTCTCTCTCCCCCTCTCTCTCCCCTCTCTCTCCCCCTCTCTCTCCCCCTCTCTCTCCCCCCCTCTCTCCCCCCTCTCTCCCCCTCTCTCTCCCCCCTCTCTCCCCCCCTCTCCCCCCCTCTCTCCCCCCTCTCCCCTCTCTCTCCCCCTCTCTCTCCCCCCCTCTCTCC